>NC_143042.1:20602500-20837500 GCF_057628025.1 Oncorhynchus mykiss
ACAAACAGGCGGAAAAGAGCAGAGCAGAGTAGAACAGTCCTTCAGTATACAGAAGAAACAGGAGAAAGAAGGGGAGTGAGAGGGAGAGAGAGATGGAGAAAGAGAGAGAGAGGGAAAAAGAGAAGGAAAGGGCAGCAGAAAAATTGGAAAGTTCTCTTCATGTCCTCATTGAGTCTAGTTCTCTGTCTGGCAATGATCACGTTACACTCACACCTGATCTCTTTTAACGCCAGTCCTGAGCTAAGCAAGACGCACAGAAAATCTGCCAGTGTTACCTAGTGTTGATTTTTCAGGTGTTAAATTAACTCTGTACATTTTAAAATAACACTCGTTGGTTTAAAATAACCACAGTGTTGGTGTTAATAACCAGTTAAACAAAAACCACACCATTCATTATCATATTTCCCAGCATGCTCTATTGCAGGTAGATTTTTTATTGTTTGTTTCATAATCTATGTTTTTGCATTTCCATGGATTGATTAATCTTATGCTACTCAGATATAAGTAACATACAGTACATTTTCTAAACTAATCCAATATGTTACTTGGATTTATTGCACCCGTTACTGAAATATTTGTCCAGTTTAGATGGTTTAGGTAGTCTCAACTCTTAGTCATTTTGAATGCGGGTTGCAGGCGAATAAAAATTCCAACTGTTGATTATCCCCTCTCTAGTTTGCAAGCCACCATAATGTAACTTGCAGGCCTGAACACCTTGAGTTTCAGGCCACTGTTTTAGGGTAAAACTAGACCCTCAAAATAAGGCCTTACTAAATGCTTGTAATGTATTAAGTAATTATTTTGAAAGAGAACATATTCGCCTAGGATCTCACTTGATCTCACAGACACAGACACAGACACAGACACAGACACAGACACAGACAGACTCAGACCCAGACCCAGACATAGACCCTGGACTGATAGAGCAGCAGGCAGGATTCTCCCAGTAGTGTGTGTGTGTGTGTGTGTGTGTGTGTGTGCGTGCGTGCGTGCGTGCGTGCGTGCGTGCGTGCGTGCGTGCGTGCGTGTGTGTGTGTGTGTGAGAGAGGCGGGTGCAGCGGGTCGCAGTAATTAGCAAGCAGCCAGCAGTGACTAATTGATGGCTCTACCCTGTCAAACACACACACACACACAACACAGCCCCTATACCGCATTAAGACAGCACTAGGAGCACTGACATATTCCTTTAATCAGATTTGTGAGTGTGTGTGTGCGGGCATTTGTGCATGCTAACTCAGGAGAGCCTCATCAGTACACTGCAGACACACACTCTAAACTGTCCCAGTCGCATTGCCTAAAATTATGTTTTGCATAAACAGCGGGTGTGGGTGGGGGGTTGTTCCACTCTGTGTGTATCTGTGTTTGTGTGTCTGTGTGTTTCTGTGTGCGTGTACACTTTTTGCAAAACTGTAAACACAACTCACTGCTTTATACTCAGTTTGCAATTTAAAAACACATTTTAGCAAAACTGTAAACATTGGTCTCTACATTGCTACACTATTTCGCCAATTGCCTTTCCACGTGAAAAAAAAAATCATAATAATGAGTTCACTTACAAATCAGAGCTTGAGCACTATAAATAGGCTACAGGTAAACATTTAGTTTGGACAACAATGAAGGCCAATATTGGACAGAGTGTAAGAGGGGTGAGAACTAGAAGAGGACGAGGACGAGGAAGAGGGGGACGAGGAAGATGAGGACGAGGAGGTGAAGAAGTAAGAAAGGAGGAGGAGGAGGAGGAGGAGGAGGAGGTGAAGTAGGACGGGGAGTCAGAAACACAATAACTGATTAAATCAGAGCGACTGTGGTTGACCATGTTGTCAACCATGCGATGAGCATGAGGGAGGCTGGGCAACGGGTTCAACCAAATCTGAGCCTTGCAAGTATCATCCAGATATTTAGAAATGAGAACCGGTCAGTAACTGTAAATGCTGTAGTCTTACTGGTACAGTAATATGTACTGTACTTTCATAATGGGAAGGCTCTATCACTAAAACCATTCAAATGTTTTTACAGAACTGCAAGAAAACTAGTATCTGGTGGAAGAGGTTGACTGTTCACCCCAGAGCAGGAGACCCACATTGTAAATATGGTCACTGCAAATAACTGCATCAGACTCAGAGAACTGCAGGACCACATAATGTCAGATAACACCATATTCCAAAACGTCAACAGAGTGAGTCTCTCTGCACTGTCTCATCTACTGAAACGCAATAGCATTAGGAAAAAGCAGCTGTACAGAGTCCCTTTCGAAAGAAACTCAGACCGTGTAAAACAACTGAGCTATGAATATGTGCAGGTAAGCTATAGTATCCTATCATTGGTGCTGGATCTGGAAGTGTATGGTGCTACATCATATTGACTGATCCCTGTCTTTTCGTACTGTGCTACATTGTTTTGTCTTGTCTCTTTCAGAGAGTCGTGGAGCTAGAAGCAGATGCAGTGCATCGTGAGCTAATGTATGTGGACTAGGGAGGTTTCAACCTTGCAAAAACAATTGGCCGCGGCAGACATATCATCGGACACCGTGCCATCATCAACGTCCCAGGACAACGTGGTGGCAACATAACAATGTGTGTTACAAGTTTTTATTACTTAGCAAAACCGTTATAGGCTGCGAGAGTTATCATTAAACAACAGGCTAAATCTAAACTCCTACAGGATCAAAGCAATTAAAGCATTAAATTGACATCTGCTGGTTTCTACACGAGGAGATAAAGCCGGTGTGGTGCCCTCCCTGAAAGCCGAGAGAGGATACATCTGTGCTGTGACTGACGGGTCTAGACACATTGGGCCGACTGGCCTTGGATACTCCTCGATGGTCGGTCTCTTCATCTGTGTTTCGCCATTCTACCAGAGTCTTTTGACTCCTCTCCTGCCTTGTTGTGCGGTGGAAGCCGGAGGTTGGTATCTGCGCTGTGACATAACGTATAGATGCGCTGGGCTTCCTAGCCCAGGATAACCCTGCCGGGTTGACTAGCCACCAGTGATTTGGCCGGCCTACTGGGCCCGCTCTGCCTCAACGTGCGGTAGCCTTCTGCAAGGCGACTGGATGCATTGACCAGACCCACACACTGGTCTAAATCCCTGACAATACATTCTTGCAGTGGCTGTTGAACACGCTGACCGTTCTAACTTAAGCAACAACGCTTGGGCACCCACTTGCTTTCTACCTCTACCAGACCTGTAGGCTACAGCTGTACATTTTGGGGGAATTTGAGGTTTCAAAAGATTGACTCAGTATCTTTTCATTTTGTTTTATTTTTGTTTTAGTGAAGGGTTATGGCTCATTGCATAGTCTAAATGATCTAAAACAATCTCATCTCCCTAACCCAGAGGTACCGCTAAACCCTACTTTGGTATTGCAGCTTTTTCTTTTTCAGAGGGATCCGATTGTGTTACCATTTGACTCCTACTGTGACATGCACATAAAACTGTCTCATCTACAGGGTTTGGTCTGGCTAAAAACGGTGTTTGTTGTATCAGATGACTGTAGTTTGGATTATTTTAAATCAAATCAAATCAAATTTGATTGGTCACCTACACATGGTTAGCAGATGTTCATGTGAGTGTAGCGAAATGCTTGTGCTTCTAGTTCCGACCATGCAGTAATATCTAACAAGTGATCTAACAATTTCACAACAACTACCTTACACACAAGTGTAAAGGAATGAATAAGAATATGTACATATAAATATATGGATGAACGATGACCGAACGGCATAGGCAAGATGCAGTAGATGGTATAGAGTACAGTATATACATATGAGGTGAGTAATGTAGGGTATGTAAACATTATATAAAGTGGCATTGTTTAAAGTGACTAGTGATACATTTATTACATCCAATTTTTAATTATGAAAGTGGCTAGATGTTAGCGATGGCTGTTTAACAGTCTGATGACATTGAGATAGAAACTGTTTTTCAGTCTCTCAGTCCCAGCTTTGATGCACCTGTACTGACCTCGCCTTCTGGATGGCCTTCCTGTGACATTGGGTGGTGTAGGTGTCTTGGAGAGCAGGTAGTTTGCCCCCGGTGATGCGTTGTGCAGACCTCACTATCCTCTGGAGAGCCCTGCGGTTGTGGGCAGAGCAGTTGCCGTACCAGGCGGTGAAACAGCCTGACAGGATGCTCTTGATTGTGCATCTGCAAAAGTTTGTGAGTGTTTTTGGTGACAAGCCAAATTTATTCAGCCTCCTGTGGTTGAAGAGGTGCTGTTGCGCCTTCTTCACCACGCTGTCTGTGTGGGTGGACCATTTCAGTTTGTCCGTGATGTGTACGCCGAGGAACTTAAAACTTTCCACCTTCTCCACTACTGTCCCGTCGATGTGGATAGGGGGGTTCTCCCTCTGCTGTTTCCTGAAGTACACAACGAAGGAAATGATCGTGAAGTCCTACGGTTCATCTATTTCATTTTACGGAGATTGAACTTTCAGAAGTTGTAAAGGAACTCAAATCCATTGATATTAAGAAAGCAGCTGGCCCGGATGAATTAAACCCATATTTTCAAAAAATTGGTGCAGAGATCATTGCTGCCCCTCTCACTCATATATTAAATCTTTCATTGGCGAGTAATACCATTTCAAAAGTCTGGAAAACAGCCTTCACATAAAGGTGGAGATCTGTCCCAGTTGGATAACTATCGTCCCATATCTAAACTGTCTGCAATGGCAAAAGTTTTGGAAAGCCTGGTAACGTTACAGTTCAAAGACTTTCTTTACAATAACTCAGTTTTATCTCAATTCCAGTTGGATTTTAGAGCCAATCATAGTACAATTATTGCTGTAATTAAGGTTTTAGGCGATATTTTAGATGCTCAGGACAAGAAAAATCACTGTTTTACTTTTTATTGACTTATCGAAGTCAACTATGTTAACTATGCCCTGCTGTTGTATAGACTAAAAAAGGTTGGTTTAAGTGTTGATGCATTGGATTAGTTCCAAAACTATTTTTCTGACAGAACACAGTGTGTAGCTCAAGGGGGTATGAAATCTGAGTTTCGAAGGCTTACAAAAGGAGTTCCCCAGGGCTCAATTTTAGGTCCGATCCTTTTTAGACAGTATATACATGATAAAGGGAAGACTGTTGACTCTGAAAATATCCATATGTATGTTGATGATACAATTATTTATTCTAGCACATCTAATATTGAGAAGGCTTTTCAGGACTTACATTTGTCCTGTGATGTTATTCAAAGGCAGTTTTTCCAATTTAAACTTGTGCTTAAATGAAAGGAAAAACAACGTTTATGGTTTTCTCTTCCCTGAAAGTTAACAGATGGAGTCACTTGCAGATTTGAACTACAACAGGCCGGCCAATTGATAGGGTCACCCCCTATAAGGATCTTGGGATTTGGTTAGATGAAAAGCAGAATTTTAAACAGCATATTAATACCTTGACCAAGAAACTGAAGTCGAAATTAGGTTTTTATTTCAGGAACAAATCTTGCTTTCAATGTTAGTTAGAAAATATCTTGTTCAAAGCACCTTTTTTTAATCAGTGCTGGATTATAGGGATATTGTCTATATGCAGGCCTCAGCTAGTACCTTGAAAACTATGGACACAGTGTATCACGGTGCTTAAAGATGCATTACCAATGCTAGACCACTGACCCATCACTGTGATGTGTATGCTATGGTGCAATGGACCTCTCTCTCCGCCAGGAGGCTAAAGCACTGGTACACTTTGTGTACAAAGCATTGATGGGACAAATCCCTTTGTATCTCTGTTCCTTACTGACCAGATCAGTCACTCAGAATAGTCTTTGTTCACAGTCGCTGCTGTCCTTGTCTGTTCCTAAGGCTAAAACTAAAAATACAGTATTTTTCCCATAATGCCCCTTCATCCTGGAACATGCTTCAGAAGATTTTAAAGTGAGGGGACTTAGTGTCTTTGCATGTTTTTTAAGACTCTGATCGACAACACTGTTTTTGATGACTGCAATTGTTTCTGATCTTCAATTGTATCTTCAACTTGTGACACTTTGTCTTTTGTATTCTGTATTTTTCTGTAAATACACGCTGCTATTTCCCTGTTTTGCCTATTTGCCAGGTCTCCCTCGCAAAATATGTTTTTAACCTCAATGGGTTTTACCTGGTTAAATAAAGGTTAAATAAAATGTTTTAAAAAGACAACATCGCCATGTGATGTGGATGAAGTCTTATGGCCAGACCCTTTTTTTCTAGCTCAACTGTTTCTTGTTTTCTTCGAATGCGCTTTTTTGTGTGTTTGAGGAGTGTTAGGACATTCTGAGAGAAAAAAGAAAAACCTTTCTCCCCTTATTTGTATTGATAGTGCGTTATGTTCAGAATACACATCCATACTTTACACATTTGGATACCTGTGTGTATGTGTGTTTACTACATGCATGACACAACTTTATTCGGTGTGAGGTTTTGTGGTTAAGTGTGTAGAGTTGTGCAAAAAAAAATAGCCTATAGTTTCAAAGATAGTGCCTAAGCAATCAGGAAAAAAAAACTAAGATTCCACACCTGCAGTGCTATACACCCTAACAACAGCTCTGGGCTCTTCACTGTAAACATCGCTGTCATGACTACCAGCTCTTAAACAACATCATCCGACTCATCTCATTCAAGTGCATACTTAGACGACAACAGATCCCAAGACATAACAACTGCATTCATGTTCGAGTTTCCAGGATTGTATGACGTCGTAAGCCTCATGCTGCACTTAGATGGTACGAGGAGGACGGCAAATTGGATGTCATTGTTTCCAACGACATCGCGACAGTAAATGCCACTGAGGCTGGCAGTGAATGCAGTCAGCCGCCACAGCAGATGGGACTTGTCGCCAAAGTTCTAATATTTTGTAGCCGTAGGGTTGATTTGCAGTTTGTTTACTGAAATCGCCGAAGCAATTCACACCGTCGCCCTGCCTTGGTTTTTCCGTCACCGTCTTTCTTGCTTTCTTGTCCCGCTATGCCGACTGGTATGGGTTTTTTGCGTCCCTTGTCTAAATTAAGCATAAGGGAAACCATAACCCTAGCACTAAAACTCAACCTAATCCTAGTCTGCGGTGAAGTTGCTCCTAGGTACAGATCCAGGATCAACGTGCGCTCCCCAAACCCTATTCTTAACCATTAGCCGGTGGAAACGCACAACTGACCCGAGACCAGCATCTAGGGGCAACTTCACCCCAATCCTACAGTGACGATCTGAGTGAACCGTGGTCGTAGTGACGTCCTGAGTGAATTGTGGTCACAGCACGGTTATATCAATCACACAACTGACCCTGAGCCCAGTAGCCAGCATCCGGATGCTGTGGCAAGCATTTCAATTCAAAACTTGAGTGTGATTGAAACTTTGCTAGTTTAACTAGCTTAATTCTAAATAAGATGTTGTATTATCAGATCCAGCCCGTTCTCAGTAAAAAAAAGGCTGGAGAGTTTTGGAACTCATTAATGGCTCCTCAGTTGTATTTTTAAGGTTTATAGACTCCCTGCTGTGCTGAGACATCCCACTTCCTGCTTACCCCCTGTGTCTGTTTCTCTTTCGCTCACACACTCACAAACATACATACATACAGGCACTCTTTCACCATGCAGGGTTCACATGACTTCTCCTTCGATGACACACAGCTCCCAGGGTGGTAATGTGTCATGTCAGTGTGTGTGTGTGTGTGTGTGTGTGTGTGTGTGTGTGTGTGTGTGTGTGTGTGTGTGTGTGTGTGTTTGTATGTGTGAGTACGTGTGTGTGTACGTGCATGCTTGTGACTTTACTTCCTTGGTCCTGGTTAAAGACTGTGAAATACCCTTCCTGTGAGACGCACTACTCTTTAACACTTGACCCTGTAGAATACTCTGTCAGCTAAGGGAAGTATGGTGGTGGAGTTCATTCAAGGAGCTTCCTGTGTGTGCGTGTGCATGTGCGTGCGTGCGTGCGTGCGAGAAGAGAGAGAGAGAGAGAGAGAGAGAGAGAGAGAGAGAGAGAGAGAGAGAGAGAGAGAGAGAGAGAGAGAGAGAGAGAGAGAGAGAGAGAGAGTGGGTGGGTGCATCCTGTGTGTGTTCCTGCATTAATTCTGCTGGTCCTGTAGTGACTCAGTGCTGTATTGAAATGCCTCTCAGGGGGCCCGGAGGTCTAGTGTCTCTCAGTGAATATTAATGCAGATAGCAACAACCTGCCATCACACTGCTGACTGAGTAATCGTAATAGCTAAGCCGAGCAATGCGGGTTTGGACTTAATGTATTAATGCACACAGTTGGGATAGCTGATGAAGTGTAGCGGAATAATGATGGATAATGATTAGCATGACAGGCTAATGGCTGGGGGGCTGGGGGATAAGGGGCACTGGGCCTGGGGCGGCCTAGGATCGGCTGCTCTGTCTGGGACTATAGAGGTCTGTGATGAGAGGCTGGTGCTCTGGGGCTCACATGCTAATTGCTAATGATCTGGTCAACTCTAAACATACCCCTTCTGACTCATCACCAGTCTAATACCACAGACTGCCAATAAGGGCTTTCGTAGACACAAGCCCAGTCTCTCTCTCTTTCTCTCACTCTCTCCCTCTATCCATCCATCCCTCCCTCCCCCACACTCTTCCTCTCTTTCAATTTGTCACTTTCTGTAGTGGCTCGGAGCTTCTCAATTTAATTTCAATTCAATTTCAGGGCTTTATTGGAACGGAAAACATATGTTTACATTGCCAAAGCAAGTGAAATAGATAATAAACAAAAGTGACAGAAACAATTACAAACTAACAGTTAACATTACACTAAGAAAAGTTCCAAAAGAATAAAGACATTTCAAATGTCATATTATGTATATATATACAGTGCTGTGCAAATAGTTAAAGTACAAAAGGGAAAATAAATAAACATATATATAGGTTGTATTAACAATGGTGTTTGTTCTTCACTGGTTGCCCTTCTCTTGTGGCACCAGGTCACACATCTTGCCGCTCTGATTGCACACCGTGGTATTTCACCCAATAGACATGGGAGTTTATCGAAATTGGATTTGTTTTCTAAATCTTTGTGGGTCTGTGTAATCTGAGGGAAATATGCGTCCCTAATATGGTCATACTTTTGGCAGGAGGTTAGGAAGTGCAGCTCAGTTTCCAACTCATTTTGTGGGCAGTGTGCACATAGCCTGTCTTCTCTTGAGAGCCAGGTCTGCCTTTGACTGCCTTTCTCAATAGCAAGGCTATGCTCACTGAGTCTGTACATAGTCAAAGATTTCCTTAATTTTGGGTCAGTCACAGTGGTCACTGTGTACTCTCTGTTTAGGTGTTTAGGGCCAAATAGCATTCCAGTTTGCTCTGTCTTTTTGTAAATTCTTTCCAATGTGTCAAGTAATTATCTTTTTATTTTCTCATGATTTGGTTGGGTCTAGTTTCTCTCTCTCTCCCCCCATCTGCATTTCTATGTTATCCTTCCTGTCAACCTGTCATTCATTTCCTCTTCTCTTCCTCTGCCTCCAGCCCTGCTTTTCATCCATTCTTCCTCTTCCTTTTCACTCCTCCTCCCTTTACCCCTGCTCCTTCTTCTCTCCTTCCATACCCTTCCTTTCCCCCCTCCCTCTTCCTCTCTCTCCTGTTCTCTACCCCTTTCTCTCTCTCTCCCTCTCTCTCACTCGCTCTTTCTTCCTTGCTCCACCCTTCCCTCTTCCCCTCTCTCTCTCGCTCTTCCTCCCTCAACCCATGGAACACATTGTTCTCCTCCTCTCCATACCATCAGCGGTGTCATCGATGACGCTTGTCTTCTTTTCCTTGTCTGCTCCACTCTTTCATCGTAGCTCTCTCCCTCCCAATGTACGTCTCTCCCGCTCTTTCTTTCTCTCTCTCTTCACTTATTTGCACCTCCATCTCAATCCCTCTCCCTCTGGCATGTTCTCTCCCCCTCGTCCTCCCTCTCTCCTCTCACCTTCCTCCTCCCCCTCCCACACATTTCTGCAGCTCTTGTTTCTTCAATCTCTCTCTCTCTGTACGTCTGTCTGTCGAAACACATGTATAGGCAGGGTCCTCTGTTCTCCACAGAGAGGTTTGTGCGTGCGTGCATGGGTGGGTGAACCAATCATCCCAGACTGCCTTCAGAGGCCGACAGCAGACACTCATCCCTTCACTCTATCCCCTTCTCCACTTCTCTCTCTCTCCATATCTCAATCCTTGTCCCCCTTCCTTTCTCTTTTCGCTCTCTGCCTGCTTCTCTCAACCTACCAGGTCTCACAGTCTCATGTCAGAATTTGATGTTCATCCATGTTTCTGAAACTCAAATTCCGATGTTGTTCCAAACGTCAAATTTCAACGTGTTTAAGGTATATTTTAGGCATTAAATCCACATTTTTAAGGTTAGGATTAAGTTCAGGCATTAACTACACATTCTTAAAGCTAGCCATTAACTCCGAAATGGTTAAGGTTTGGGATAGGCTTAAAACAAATATATATATATTTTTAAACTTTCTAGCACTTTATTCGAACTGGCAGCCTTTGGAATCAGAGGCAGATGCTTAGACCTATCCGCCATCCCCGTCCACAACACCTTGACCAACTTGAAGGTTACAGTCGGGAAATTCCATGTATCTCTCACAGCGCTTCCTTTCTCACAGGGGGGAAAAAAACTGTAGCTCCAAATTCGCTCCATTCATTAACACCACAATTTAACCCCCACCCACTTATTTTTGTGACTACCTGGACCTACCATTTGGTATTGAAGAATTGAAAAAAAAAAAAAATTAATGAAAAGTATTTTTAATAAACAACAACCTTTTGGTGACTGTAAGAAGCACTCACCACTTCAAATAGGCTACATGCCATTTGAAACAGCATGTAAACACTAACTAGGTCAGGGGCCAGACAGGTAGCCTAATTATTTAGGCTATTTTATTAGCCTATTATTTGAATTATTTCAAGGCTATAGCATACAAATAAATAAATTGTGAAGAATCTTTGAGTACAACACACTAGGCTGGCAGGAACATTAGGCGCTCAGCACTTAACATGCTGTTGTTGTAAGGACTGATGCTGGAGGAGAGAGGCAGGTAAGTTGAACATTTAATGTGGAACGGACATGCAACAGGACGAGACCAGCATCAGAACCAGGTAACAAAATGACAAACAAACATTCATCCTGAAGCAGGGAACAGAGCTTGGCAACAGACAGATATAGGGGAGGAAATTACACAGGTGATTGAGTCCAGGTGAGTCCAATAATTGCTGATGCGCGTGAGTGCGTAATGCTGGGGAGCAATCATTAATGGCGGGGAGCGGGAGCAGGCGTGACAGTTGTATTAAATCATTATTGTCTATAAATTGCCCATATAGGCTGTGACTGACTTGGATTTAAATTAGAATCAAACAGAAACATGCTTTATTAGGCTCAGTCTACAGGGCTTTTGGCCAGAATCTGTGGCTTCAGGCTCATGCGATGGTGCCTGGAGAGCAAACTAGCAGCGGAGAATACCCTCTACGTGCTTTGCAGAGTCACTGGGGATGCTAAACACCCTCCGAGCCACTCTTCCCCGGCTGGGCAGGGATGCAGAGTTGTTTTTGGAATTTCACTATAGGTAGGCCTAAAGTTTTTTGGGGGGCAAAACATCAAAATGTAAAGCTCCTCGAAAGAGATATGTCATGACTGTTGGGCCAAAATCAATGATAGCCTATTGTATAGATAATATAATGAAAGTGAACAACATGTTTAAGAGATCAGATTTTTTGGTTTATAAATACCATGACACACTTAGCTAGCTTACACACCTTGTTCCTTTCTGTTAGCATGTGCACATAGTACACCATCATGCTCTCGGGATAAGTGTCTTTTCAGATACTTTAGTTGTGGACTTTAGTTGTGGACATCACTGCACTCCCTCTCTTGCTCTTGATCCTCCTCATCTAAGTCAAATATCTGAGGATGCTCCCAACTTCCTCAGATATGGATGGGCATCGGATACTGACTTGTATCGCGGGTGACCTGTCTGCTATCAACAGCTCTACCTCTTTATTTCTCCATCTCTCCATCTCACTCGCTCTCTGCCTGCTTCTCTCACCACTCCGACATCTTCCTTTCTCCATCTATCCATCTCTCTCGCGCTCTTCCTCCATGCCCCCATCTTCCTTTGTCTCTCACTCAAACTCTCCATCCAATAATTGTCTTACTCGGTCTCTATCTGTGTCCTCCCATTCCACCACTCCCCGCTATTCGTCTTTCTCCATCTCCTCCCCTCCTCCTCCCCTCCCCTGAGAGGTTTAGCTTATGGTGGAAGGGGGATTTGACTGACTGCTCATCTCTACATCTATTTAACACCAAGGTGCAGCAAACAGACATTACAGTTCCCCCTAGAAACCCCCTGATCCCCGGCCAATCTTACCAGTCACACATACACTGTATTGGTTACAGGCCAAAAGGGCATCAATGTAATTTCACAAACACACACACACACACACACACACACACACACGTTTGTGTATGTGGGTTACAGGCTAGAAGGGCGTCCACATAATTTATTTTCCACTGAGGTATTAAGCACACTTCCTGCTTACGATTGAGTGTGTATGAGTTATTTTATTGAAACGCCACACACACACACACACACACACACACACACACACACACACACACACACAGTGTGAAACAATACAAACACACGCTACTTCACATACCCATTTACAAAACAATTCCAGATGTCAACGCCATAGCAAACGCAGCATAAATTCAGATTGTCACACTAACACACACAATCGCACTCGCAGGTGCTCAACCGTGCGTGCTCTTAGAAATGGCTTTTAAACGGTTATGATCCCATCCCAAACACATTATAAAGCCATAGAAGTGTTCTCTCCATCAGAGTGCAGCCATAATTACCATCGGCCACTGTAACGGCTCATTCCCCGCTAAGGAAACTGGAGCAGGCTTTAAGTGGAGCCAACGTTGAGTTAAACAGAGAATGATCTGTAGGCCGTCTATATTAGATGTAATGGTAAAGGAATACATTCTGGTTCCACAGTGGAAGGACAGTCTATGGGGGAGAGTTAGTCTGTACATAACTGTTACGTTCCCCAGTTTCTGTGTTGTTGTGGGTTTGTATGTGTGTGTATTTCAGGAAATGGCTTCCTGGCATCCTAAAGCAGCTGATTGGTCAGCCCCATCGCTGAGTGGCGCTCTGACCCCTCCCTCTTGTCAGTGGAAACAGCTGTCTCTTCAATTACCAACTCCTTCTCCAGCTTGATAAAAGCCAGTGTTCCTTCGTCAGGGCGGAGAACTTCTTTTTATGTTCTGTGTTGGTCAGTGAAAGTTTTGTTGATATTATTTGTTAGTCGCTCCTTCAGAGGTACAGTGGGGAGAACAAGTATTTGATACACTGCCGATTTTGCAGGTTTTCCTACTTACAAAGCATGTAGAGGTCTGTAATTGTTATCATAGGTACACTTCAACTGTGAGAGATGGAATCTAAAACAACAATACAGAAAATCACATTGTATGATTTAAATAATGAATTAGCATTTTATTGCATGACATAAGTATTTGATACATCAGAAAAGCAGAACTTAATATTTGGTACAGAAACCTTTGTTTGCAATTACAGAGATCATACGTTTCCTGTAGTTCTTGACCAGGTTTGTACACACTGCAGCAGGGATTTTGGCCCACTCCTCCATACAGACCTTCTCCAGATCCTTCAGGTGTCGGGGCTGTCGCTGGGCAAAACGGACTTTCAGCTCCTTCCAAAGATTTTCCATTGGGTTCAGGTCTGGAGACTGACTAGGCCACTCCAGGACCTTGAGATGCTTCTTACGGAGCCACTCCGTTGCCCTGGCTGTGTGTTTCGGGTCCTTGTCATGCTGGAAGACCCAGCCACGACCCATCTTCAATGCTCTTACTGAGGGAAGGAGGTTGTTTGCCAAGATCTCGCGATACATGGCCCCATCCATCCTCCCCTCAATACGGTGCAGTTGTCCTTTCCCCTTTGCAGAAAAGCATCCCTGAAGAATGATGTTTCCACCTCCATGCTTCACGGTTGGGATGGTGTTCTTGGTTGTACTCATCCTTCGTCTTCCTCCAAACACGGTGAGTGGAGTTTAGACCAAAAAGCTCTATTTTTGTCTCATCACACCACATGACCTTCTCCCATTCCTCCTCTGGATCATCCAGATGGTCATTGGCAAACTTCAGGCGGGCCTGGACATGCGTTGGCTTGAGCAGGGGGACCTTGCGTGCGCTGCAGGATTTTAATCCATGACTGCGTAGTGTGTAACTAATGGTTTTATTTGAGACTGTGGTCCCAGCTCTCTTCAGGTCATTGACCAGGTCCTGCCGTTTAGTTCTGGGCTGAGCCCTCACCTTCCTCATGATCATTGATGCCCCACGAGGTGAGATCTTGCAAAGAGTCCCAGACCGAGGGTGATTGACCGTCATCTTGAACTTCTTTCATTTTCTAATAATTGTGCCAACAGTTGTTGCCTTCTCACCAAGCTGCTTGCCTATTGTCCTGTAGCCCATCCCAGCCTTGTGCAGGTCTACAATTTAACCCTGATGTCCTTACACAGCGCTTTGGTCTTGGCCATTGTGGAGAGGTTGGAGTCTGTTTGAGTGTGTGGACAGGTGTCTTTTATACAGGTAACGAGTTCAAACAGGTGCAGTTAATACAGGTAATGAGTGGAGAACAGGAGGGCTTCTTAAAGAAAAAGGAACAGGTCTGTGAGAGCCGTAATTCTTACTGGTTGATAGGTTATCAAATACTTATGTCATGCAATAAAATGCAAATGAATTACTTAAAAATCATACAATGTGATTTTCTGGATTTTTGTTTTAGATTCCGTCTCTCACAGTTGAAGTGTACCTATGATAACAATTACAGCCCTCTACATGCTTTGTAAGTAGGAAACACTGCCGATTTTGCAGGTTATCAAATACTTGTTCTCCCCACTGTATGTGTATGCCAATAGGACTTGTTGTTCACTTAAAGTATTAGTCAATTATTCTGTTTCATTTGTTCCCGGGGGGGAAGGGGAACGCACCTTGGGAGTGTTTAGGCAAGAGGCCTGCGGTCATAAATAACCTGAAGTATTTAATCTGTCGATGCAGACTAGGTAAAACCTGGGCAGACCACCCCCTGTATTTTGGTTAGCGTGCCAGATGGTGCTAAAGGTGAGGTAAGAAGTGGGAAGGAAGGTAAAGGGACTCTTACATTTTTACTTTCTTTGCTTTGGTTCCATCCAGGATCTTTGCCTCTGTCGTCCTTCCCCCGCACCCACGACCACGTACTTTTTCACTCCACCGGGAGTTGAGATGTAGCAGGGTGTTGCGTTCCCTCCTCCAAGAGGCGTAACTTAACAATAACCCTTGCCGTGGTTATGATTTGGGTTAGCATCGGTTGACCAGGCCAGGGAGAGACTAACACTGCAGAATTGTGAACGCCACAGATCGTAACCCTGACACATTACAACGAGCACATTTGTATGTGTACGTGCTGTGATTAACATTGCATGGGCTCCACTGTGCTGAAGGTTCAAAAAAGCACCTCAGTCAGAGGAGAGGGAGGAACGGCATCGGAATAATGTTAGGGAAGTCAACACTTCCATTCTGAAGTGTCCGTCAAGTCAACGATCAGAACAGAACTGGGGGAAAAAAGAGATGTAGTGGAGAAAGGCTGTTCTGTCTGTATGTGGGGTCATGGTCATCATATCCATTTACCAGCTTGTTTGTTTTTCAACAACACTCTGAAAAGTGCTGTGTCCCGGGATAACTGCCTTACTGTCGTCTCAGCCCGGGATCGCCGTACTTCACAGAGAAGAAACAGACCGAAAAACACCAACTCATCAGTCCTGGGGGAAGATGAGAGAGGAAGGAGAGGAGGATGGATAGTGATACGGGGGTATCGGGCTTTCTCTAGGTCTGAGTGTCTGTCCGCTGTCTGGCCAACTCAAGGGTTTCTGTGTGGGCTGAAGAGCGTGGATGCAGAGAGTGACTAGAGGATCTGTCATCCACACACACACACACACACAGTTTCACATTAATTTGTCTGGGCTTTCTTCGTTATATAGTTAGATTTTACACGCCGTGTTAGAGTGATTGGTATCGTGGACCACTGCTTGCAGGGCGTCTAGACGCAAGACAAACACACACGCACACAAACCTGTGCAGTTTGCATCGTGTGTAAAGAGACACCTCTCTCTAAAAAGGGACACACACACACACGAAAACACATGCATACACATACACACACACACACACACACACACACACACACACACAAACACGCACACACACATGCACACACACGTACATGCCAACACTGTTCACTTAGATGGAAATAATGTGTGCTTCGTAGGTGGGAATGACAGACTCACACCCATAAACAATTGTAGCAGGATCTGATAACATGTCTCGCCCTTTGACCCCTACTGAGTAGCAGGCTAGTGGCTGGTGCCTGACTATCACTCTGCATTCTGCCCAGGTCCTCCCAACCCTCCCTGTCCTCCGCCTCCACCCTCGGGCCTAATCAATGGATATCTGCTGCCATTGATCCACAGCAGGGATCTTTGCCGCGCATGGATACGCCAGGTCTGGGTCATCTCCCCTGCAGTCCCTCCCAGCTTAGTGACACCATGACTCGGCACTGAATATGTGCTTTCAGCTACACCATTACACAGCAGTACACAGAGTAAACTCATACACAGATAGTTCTACAGGAGTAGGATGACATTGCCTCTAGATACACACTAGTCTAAGGTCAGTGTGCCTATCATTTTCTACCCAGAGAAGTTCTGTAGTTGCCCAGTTTCTTAAGTGTCTCCCCCTGGGGGCTGTGTGTGTGTGTGTGTGTGTGTCTCCGTTCAAACGGACAGCAGATGCCATTATTTACACATTGGTGACACTACAAAACCCACGGCACTGCAGAATTTGTATGTGTATCATGCTGGGGGAAAAGCGGCCATCATCGGAAAATACCTTTTAGCTGCGTTTGTGTGTGGTATTACTGCATAATGATAACATCTCAGTGCTCTGTCGATATCAGTAACCTCTGTTTAATCCTGCAGAAGTGTGTAGCAGAGCCAGAGACACGTAAGCTGTCTTCCACAGTCCTTGACCATTGGCTGATCGTTTAAACCTGTGTGTGTGTGTGTGTGTGTGTGTCCAGTGTTATTGACTACGCCCAGGGAGCATCCTCACAGTACGTAGTTGATTTTATCAGGATCGTTCATTCCCCGTTTGGCTAACAACACACACACACACAGACAGACAGGTGATCCTTGAGGTAAGGCTTAGAATTAGATGAGAAAAGCTTCAGATACACTTAATGTTCGCCTAGGTCTCAGTCACGGTTTCCGCCTGTGTGTGTGTGTGTGTGTGTGTGTGTGTGTGTGTGTGTGTGTGTGTGTGTGTGTGTGTGTTGTCTGGTTCTCAGTCACGGTTTGCGTGCCATTATGAAAGGTCATCACACATGGTGACTCATCACCGGTTATCACCCTCATGCACCTTCCAGCCTTCTTGAAGACACACACACACACCTCTAAGCCTTATATAAAAGCTATTTCCCTGTCTTGACATTTAAGCCAGAATGTTCCTCTCTCTCATGGTGCTGTACCACTATTACTCTGAGTAACAACACTATCTCAGACCCACACACCCACTGGTTGGATATCTCACAACTGCTTCGGTTCCACTCATTTGGGTCCTTGGACACAGCTGGATCTCCTCTGCTGCAATCACTATTTCCTTTCCTCCTCTCCTTTCCTGTCCACTTATCTCTCTCCTGTCCTCCCTTCGCTCTCTCCTCCTACCGCTCTCTTTCTCCTTTCGTCCTCAATCCTCCACTCTTCCTCTCTCTTTTCCCCTCACATTCCTCTGCTTCTCTCCTCTACTCCTCTCCTTGTCTCTCAAACTGCTGATAAGAGTGTACCCATAGGAACCGGCCGGCTACTTAGAGAGCTTAGGCCTCCACTAATTACCAAATATCTCCCTAATAACCCAGGATGGAGAGAGGGAGGGAGGGACAGAGAGGGAGGGAGAGATGGGAAGAGGTAGAGAGAGAGAGAGAGAGAGAGAGGGACAGGGAGAAAAGCGAGCAGAACACGAAAAAGAGAGGAGAGAGATGGAGAACGGAGCGAAAGAGAGAGTTGAGGTAATTGGTGTGTTGAAGAACAAAGACTTATTTTTGACTGACAGATTCTAGATTTATTATGAGAGGAGCTGAGAGAAGAGGAGAGGAAAGGAGTGTCGAGGAGAGGAGAGAGTCTATGACACAGAACACTTTTACTGCAGTAACAGTATCCGCTCTCTCCAACACACACAGCTATCTACAGTATATAATAAACCGGGTCGTTCGAGGACCTGGATGCAGATTTGTAGAAACCCGGAACCAAAACGGATCATTCAAAGAGTTATCCTATGGGGACAGCCAAATAACCCTTTAAGGTTCTAGATTCTCCCTTTGTGTGCGTGTGTCACAGGCTAACCTGCATGGGCTGACTACCTCCGACTAGGAGTAACTGACTACCCCTCTCACCCTCAGACAATGTCATTTAAGATGGATACATCTGGCCTAGTCTTACATTCTTAAACATGACTGAATTCTAAATGTCCATCTCTTCCTAGGAAGCATTTGGACTCTCCTTTACAATGCTAATTCTCCCCCCCAACATGCATTTTGTGAGGCGTCACACCCACGCTATTTTTAGAAGATAACAGAGCCTGCTGTCCTTCTTAAGGAGGGAGAGAATATTTTGTTAATGGAAAGGTCCTTGAGGGGGCGAGATGGAGAGAGGGAGGGAAGAAGAGAGAGAGAGATTGAGAGAGAGTGAGCACCGAGATGCATTCCTCTCCACTGTCCGAGAGAAGGCATTTAGAAGTTCATTATGTACATACATTAGGAAATCACGTAATACGGAGAGGAGAGAGAGGAGCTCTCTGTGTGTGCCTGTGGTTGAACGGCAGGATGAGATATACTCCCACACACATCTGCATAGCCTACATACACCCCCCCCCCCCCCACACACACACACAAACATAAGCACACACACACACACACGCACAAAACACTCACAAACACAACACACACAAAATCTGCATCGCAACAGAGCAGCAAAAATGGGTAAATAGCATTGCATCTCTTTTTCTCCCACCAGATATAGACCCTTATATCTGAGTGAGTGTCTCCAGACCCATAGTGTCGTGTCCCTGGACCGACAGAACCATAGCCCCATAATGCCCCCCCTGATAATCTCACTGTAAGAGCCTCTCTCACACCGCTCAAAGGAGGAAGCTTCACAGCGACACTACAGCAGGCAGCAGATCTCCTCCTAGACAGACGTACACACCCCGTTCGATGTGGTAGAATACACTACGCTCACTTCAAGGAAGCAGCAGGGAGCTGTTCTCTTGTCAGGATCCATTTGCCAGAAACTGTGTGGGGCAGAGAAAGGAGAGTGGTTACGAACAATATGGAGCCTGTAGAGATGGGAGATGAGTAGTAGTTTACATGGTGGGAATAGAGGGGAGATAGAGGAAAGAAAGAGAAAGCTAGAAAGAGAAAAAAGAGACGGAGACACAGAGAGAGAGAGAGAGAGAGAGAGAGAGAGAGACAGAGAGAAAGACAGAGAGAGAGACAGAGAGAGAGAGAGAGACAGAGAGAGAGATAGGAAAGAGAAAGAGAGGTCAGGTTATAGTGGCAGGCTGCAGGCTGTAGACAGAGAGAGGGGGTGGGGTCGGTGTTACACCCTTCACCAAGTTGCCTCGGAGACCCTCAGTCCTGTCAGACCCCATTACTTCAGCGTGCGTGGAGTACACCGCAACACAACTCTCACAGCACACAAGAGCACAGCACTAGAGATGAAATCCCTGAGACGAAATGCACCAACACACAACTGCAACCCTACAGCACCCCTGGGAATGCACTAAAACACCTTTTAAAATACGTAACAACAACCTCACAGATACATAACAGAGACTGCTCTGTGGGTTTCAGTGTTGACCAGACACAGTCCTGAGTGAAAGGATGAGGGCCGGAGGGCGAGGGGGGATGAGAGGGGTTCTGTAACCCCTTCTGACCAAAACTCTTAGATCAACTACTTGCTGGAAGGGTTGTGTTGAACCACACTACAGTTTGAAGAAGACGGTTGCGGTCATTAATGTGCAATGAGAGGAGAGAGGAGATGGTTGACGGTCGAACGTGCTCAGAACAGAAATATGAGAGGGAGGGAGGGAGGGAGGGAGGGATTGAGAAGGTAAAGAAGGATAGGGAGAGTGAAACAGCTTTTTACAAAGAGGGAGATAAGTGGTAAAGAGGCTTTCATTGATATATTGTATAACACTCCTGGATCCCTACAGGGATGGAAACGTGTGGTATTTACTTCTTCGATTCTTGAATTGGAATCTCAATTTTCTCCCCGAATGGATTGAATGATTGAAATGGAATCGACCTCAACACAACAAACTACAAAACACGGTCATTACCAGAACATAAGTTCCGTTTGTAAAATAATGTTGCTGGTAACACCAGGGTCTTATATATGACCATATAAACACAACAACATCACCACAACATAACCACAACGTGACCACAACATAACTACAACGTCTCCATAGCATAGACCTAACCACAACGTTACCACAACAGCACTGTGAGAATAGCTAGAAGATGTTCGTTCAACCAGCCAACACGCAGCAATGGATCAATAATAGCTGATGCTGCTGTTAATCAGTTGATACTGCTGGTAATTGAAGCCATAATAGTCATGTCTCTGCTTTATTTTTACTATTTTCTACATTCTAGAACATGGGTGTCAAACTCTGGCCCGTGGGCCAAATTTGGCCCGCGGGGTAATTATATTTGGCCCGCGAGACAATACCAAATTACTACTAGAGCTGGCCCGCCAGTATTATACAGCGCATTCACCACTAATACTACGAATCCCATAATGCTCTGCTGTTTTCGCGCGCCAATCAGGACAGGACCCAGAAACGCTCTCTCCTCTGTGACAGTGGTCATAGCAACATAGACGCTACAACTGTCAGCGAGCTAACCCTTCCCAAAAATGGCGAAAAGAAAGGCAGAAAACAGGAGCTTTCTGGACAAGTGGGAGGCAGAATATCTGTTTACATATGTAAAATACAAACCTGTTTGTCTTGTTTGTGGAGTCAACGTGGCTGTAAGTAAGGAGTACAACATTAGACGACACTATGAAACGAAACACCATGACAAATACAAGGACCTGGACATGACTCAAAGGAGCCAGAAAGTAGAGGAGATGAAAAGAAGTTTGGTTTCACAACAGAATATGTTTAAAAAAGCCACATCACAAAGCGAGGCTGCTGTAAAGGCTAGTTATATAGTGGCAGCAGAGATCGCAAAATCAGCCCGGCCCTTTAATGAGGGAGAGTTCATGAAAAAGTGCATGATGAAGGTTTGTGACCTCGTATGCCCAGAGAAAAAACAAGCATTTTCAAACGTGAGCCTGAGCAGGAACACAGTAGCTGATCGCACATGTGATCTTGCCACCAATCTGTATGACCAGCTGATGGAAAAGGGAAAAGATTTTGTTGCGTTCTCCCTCGCTGTGGATGAGAGCTGCGACGCATCTGATACTGCTCAGCTGTCAGTCTTCATCCGTGGAGTGGACTCAAATCTGTGTGTTACGGAGGAGCTATTAGGATTCAAATCAATGCATGGCACAACCACAGGAAAGGAAATCTTTGAGGAGGTTTCCAAATGTGTAACTGAAATAAAGCTGCCGTAGGATAAACTCGTTGGATTAACGACAGATGGTGCACCAGCGATGTGCGGTAAAAAGAGTGGACTGGTGGGCATGGTTCGGGAGAAGATGCGGGAAGAGAACTGTGCAGGTGAGCTAACTGTTTACCACTGCATCATACATCAGGAAGCACTGTGTGCCAAAGCCCTAAAGATGGAACATGTTATGACCACAGTAACACAGGTAGTTAACTTTATAAGAGCCAAAGGTCTAAATCACCGCCAGTTTAAATCTTTTCTGGAGGAGTGTGGTTCGGAATACGCAGACGTGCCGTATCACACAGAGGTGAGATGGCTAAGCAGAGGAAAAGTACTGAACAGATGTTTCGAGCTGCGTGAGGAAATATGTCAATTCCTGGCAACCAAAGGGAAGGATACAGCAGAGCTCCGGGAGCAAAAGTTCCTGTGTGAGCTGGCCTTTCTCTGTGACATCTCGAGCCATCTCGATGCGCTGAACCTGCAGCTTCAGGGGCGGGGGCGCATCATCACAGACATGTACGCTGCAGTGAGGGCCTTCAAAACTAAACTGTGCCTGTGGGAGAATCAGATGCTGCAAGGAAACCCTTGCCATTTTCCCTGCTGCCAATCCATAAAAGCGCAGATCTCTACCGCCGTGTTCCCATGCGCACAGTTTGCTGAAAAACTCAGTGTTCTCGCCGCTGAGTTTAGCCGGCGATTTGCCGACTTCGATGGCCAGAAATGCAAGTTTGAACTGCTTAGTAATCCCTTCGCAGTTGATGTGGAAAATGCACCAACCAACATCCAAATGGAGCTGATTGAACTCCAGTGCAACGACACGCTGAAGTCAAAGTATGATGCTGTGCGCGCCGCACAGTTTCCACGATTCATCCCTGACACAATGCCTCAGCTCCGCACCCAAGCTGCTCAGATGCTCTCCATGTTCGGCAGCACTTATCTATGCGAGCAACTTTTCTCCTCGATGAAGATGACCAAAACAACTCACAGGAGACTTCTGACTGATGAACATCTTCGCTCGATACTGAGGATTTCTTCAGCTCAGAGCTTGAGCCCAGACATTGATGAACTAGCATCCAAGAAGAGATGCCAGGTATCTGGCTTGGGCACATCAGATTAGACCAGTGTGCAATAATTAACGTTTTCTTTATGCACTTTTTCTTGCTACAAGGCATGGGCTTGAATGGTTGATTGATTTATTATCATTTTATTTGTAAAATTATTAGCCAGTGGAAAAAGTTTATTTTGGTATTTAAATCAGAAGGCTGCAAATAGAAAAGAGGCATACAATTTTTATTTAAATTTTATTTATTTAATAAATGAATGCCATTGATGTGTTTTTTCATTTGAAATTCGATTTTGCATGTCTCCACTATTAAATTATATATTGTATGGTAATAAGCGATGCTTGTTCCATATTCAATGTTAAAGCAAAACTTGTTTGGGTCCATATTAAAAGGTTAATTTGTTCAATGTTGGCCCGTGACTTTGTTCAGGTCTTACATTTTGGCCCACTGGGTATTTGAGTTTGACACCCCTGTTCTAGAATAATAAACTATGAAAAAACACACATGGGATCATGTAATAAGCAAAAAAGTTTTAAACAAATCAAAATATATTTGAGATTTGAGATTCTTCAAAGTAGCCACCCTTTGTCTTGATGACAGCTTTGCACACTCTTGGCATTCTCTCAACTAGCTTCAAGAGATAGTCACCTGGAATACATTTAAATTAACAGGTGTGCGTTGTTAAAAGTGAATTATTGCAATAGGGCCAATCAGTTGTGTTGTGACATGGTAGGGGTGGTATACAGAAGATAGACCTATTTGGTAAAAAGACCAAGACCATATTATGGCAAGAACAGCTCAAATAGGCAAAGAGAAATGACAGTCCATCATTACTTTAAGAAATGAAGGTCAGTCAATCTGGAAAATGTCAAGAACTTTTAACGTTTCTTCAAGTGCAGTCACAGAAACCATCAAGCACTATGATGAAACTGGCTCTCATGAGGACCACCACAGGAAAGGAAGACCCAGAGTTACCTCTGCCGCAGAGGATAAGTTCATTAGAGTTAACTGCACCTCAGATTGCAGCCCAAATAAATGCTTCACAGAGTTCAAGTAACAGACACATCTCAACATCAGCTGTTCAGAGGAGACTGCGTGAGTCAGGCCTTCATGGTCGAATTTCTGCAAAGAAACAACTACAAAGGACACCAATAAGAAGAAGAGACTTGTATGGGCCGAGAAACACGTGCAATGGACATTAGACCGGTGGAAATCTGTCCTTTTGTCTTATGAGTCCAAATTAGAGATTTTTCGTTCCAACCGCTGTGTCTTTGTGAGACGCAGAGTAGGTGAACGGATGATCTCCGCATGTGTAGTTCCCACTGTGTAGCAAGGCGGAGGAAGTGTGACAGTGTGGGGTGCTTTGCTGGTGACACTGTCAGTGATTTATTTAGAATTCAAGGCACACTCAACCAGCATGGCTACCACAGCATTCTGCAGCGATATACCGTCCCATCTGGTTTGAGATTAGTGGGACCATCATTTGTTTTTCAACAGGACAATGACCCAACACACCTGCAGGCTATGAAATAGCTATTTGACCTAGAAGAAAGTTGGTGTACTGCAGCAGATGACCTGGCTTCCACAATCACCCGACCTCAACCTAATTGAGATGGTTTGTGATGAGTTGGACCGCAGAGTGAAGGAAAAGCAACCAACAAGTGCTCAGCATATGTGGGAACTCCTTCAAGACTGTTGGAAAAGCATTCCAGGTGAAACTGGTTTAGAGAATGCCAAGAGTGTGCAAAGCTGTCATCAAGGCAAAGCTGGCTACTTTGAAGAATCTAAAACCTAAAATATATTTAAACCCTTTTTTGGTTACTACATGATTCCATATGTGTTGTTTTTTATTCTACAATGTAGAAAATAGTAAAAGAAAATATAAACCCTGGAATGAGTACGTGAGTAGGTGTGTCCAAACTTTTGACCGGTACTGTATATTATGACGACATTTTGGTGAGTGTTCGTCAGGTTTTCTTCCGGCTATTCGAGCACACAAAGTCTACACCCCTTCTAAGGTGATTGGTCAACAGTAGGGATCCTTCAAGTGTTTGTTGTCATTCAATGACAGACAACTAGTTTTCATGAGGCAAATACAAATCAAGAAATACTGCACCAAACATCCTAGTTAAGACCTCTGCAAAAACGTCAAAAAGAAATGACAGATCTCTTGAGTTACCTTCGATGAATTCTGACTATGTTGAGGAAGTGTACTGGCTACGGCGTCTGAAGAGGGACAAACAGCAATATTACCCCTTTTTTCTTGTTTTTCAAACTAAGGTATTGTAAGGGAATATGCGAGCACAGGGGTTCAGTTCGTCTAGCCGAGTTCTGCAAGGAGCAAACCAAACTTATCCATGTGGACGCCTTAACTCACTCATCCCCAGCTACGACATGTGCTGATGCTGGCGGCGCGTACCAGAAAAACACATTCTCTATCTTACTGCTGCCGTGTCAGGGACATTAGGAGGTGCACCAGCCACTGTCTGCGCCAAGGGTACCTTCATCATCAGATTCCATTTCCTGTAGACAGACTGAGCGCTCAGGCAGACAAACACACACAGAGTGATTTGTGTCCAAGGTGGGCATTATGGCTCTCAGGCCTCGTTTCATTTCTTTGTTTTTCTCCACCACTCGAGTGATTCACTTTTTACACCAAAAGCACTTTGCATTTAAAACCCATAGGAGGGCTGTGTGTGTGTGTGTGTGTGTGTGTGTGTGTGTGTGTTTGTGTGTGTGTGTGTGTGTGTGTGTGTGTGTGTGTGTGTGTGTGTGTGTGTATATTCAGGGGACATTATGCAGGCAGATGTGAATTAATCGAAGCAGAAAACCTGGTTGTTCAGTCTGTCATCCCATCATATGCTGTCATTATGGAACAGGACTGACGAGCCAACCTACAAAGACACAGACACACAAACACACAATGCCAGATACCTGTGTCACACAGTGTGGAGGCCTGCTGTTGTCTGCCTGTCAAGGTACAGTATATATATATCTGCCGTATATATATATATATATAATATATATATATATATATATATATATACGGCAGAGATAGAAAGGCAGCTGCTGGATGAGGATGGATGAGGAGGGCCTGTGTGAGTGTCGTACGGTGCCCTGGGCACGTTCATCACTTAGATCTGTGTTTGAACAGATTAAGGTGATAAAGGTACTGTAGTATCACACACACACACACACACACACACACACACACACACACACACACACACACACACACACACACACACACACACACACACACACACACACACACACACACACACACAGCCTTCTAACAGCAGGCCTGATAAAGGCATTAGTGCCTTGTAATGAACCAACCGAGGATGATTAATCCCGCTCTCTCCGCTCGGTCTCTCTCTCCCCCTCTTTCCTGTGATGGGATGAGAGCCTGGTGTTAACACTTAATCAAACTGGGCAAAGGCTGCCATTACATGGAGACAGGGAAGGCGGAGGTCAAACAATAGGGCTCTGTATCAAAGCTAAAGAAACAAGTCCCTCCCTGAGAGACATTCAACATGATTGTCTATCTGATCAGAGGCACACAGTAGCGAGGCTGTAATCAAACCACTCTGTAGTTCCTCTCTGAGAGAATAGGGCTAGACCCTGCCTGAGAAAGATAGTAGCTGACAGTAGCAGACAGAAAGTCCTGTGGTGGGGAGGGTCTCTAGTCAATTTGCAGTAGTATGGATGTGAGCAGCTCTCTGAGAGGCCCAATCACAGAGAAAGTAGCCGTCTGTCTTGGGATGAGACAGTGATCTGGTCACTCTGCAGCAGTATGGATTTGATCTCTAGCTCCTGATGTGGAGGGTCTCTTTGCAGTAGTATGGATCTCTGAGTGTGTGTGTGTGTGTGTGTGTGTGTGTGTGTGTGTGTGTGTGTGTGTGTGTGTGTGTGTGTGTGTGTGTGTGTGTGTGCGTGCGTGCGAGCAGGCGTGCCTGCCTCCGCGTGTGTGCTTGTGCATTCCTTCCTGTGTGTGGCTGGAAAGAGAGCTCTCCTAACGGGTAACGGTATTAAAATGCCAATATTGGTTGGAGGACCTCCCTCTCTGGCCTATCAGGAGCTAATTGAAGTGAAGCCATTGATTGGCTGGTTATCTGAGATGGTTGAGGGGGGATCCATAGTGTGTGCCTGCAGAAATGGAGGCCAGGCTGATTGTGGAGTAGGCAGAGAGCAATTGACTGGACCACCAGCAGCAGCATATAGATTAAAGCCTTGTATCGGTAATAACCACCTGGCTGCGATACGGACAGACAATCATTCCTGTTTAACGGTGCGGAACAATGCTCCTAACAAGGGCTTTTTTTACTGTCCAGTTACATGGCCTTAAGATCCTATGTTCCCTGCTGCGCTCTCTACTTTTGTTAAATTGAATAGTGTGCGTGGTGTGTGTGTATAGAATAGCGAGCTCATCGGGGATCAGCGCCTGTCTGTGGCCATACAGTTATCCATCAACGTATAAAGAGAGGGAAGGAATTCACAGCAGCCAGATCAATGGTTGCTCCTCTTTCTTTCTTTCTGGTTCCTTTCTCCTTGTTGTCGCTTCTGACGTCAAGCGAAGGACCCACCGAGGGGACCGCTTAGTGACTGCTATTAAAAAATCACAGCATGAGACACAAACACTTCCTGCCCCGACAGAACACAGCCTTCACACACACACACATACACACTTCACTTTCTACCGAGACTAAACACAGCATCGCATCCCACCCAGAAGACGACTGGAGATAGACAGACAGAAAGAGAAAAGAGCATCTCTTTGGCCAACAGCGTTGACTGAGACGGACTGCTGCTGATGGGAACACTTGAGATCAGCTGACGGGAACGGAACTGCTGTGTGAGAGGGTTCAATAGTGTTCTGTACTTGTTCCATTATGAAAGAACATTCCCCTCTTACAGACGGTCTCTCCCTGGGTTACAGAATCAGTGTCTCTGTGAGTAATCAGATTACATAACTGAGTTTGGGTTCTCCAAAAGTAATTGATTACAATTTTGGACAGGTAACTAAGTTCTCCAAAAGTATTGGTGACCAATGGGGGGAGTATTGGTGACAAATGACATGGAGAGGAGAGGAGTGTTGGTGCATGCGTGTGCAGTGGGACATGTGGCAGCGCGAAGCACCATGGGAACAGCGTGAGGCACGCTAAGTCATGTACACACACTCACAAACACACACTCTGCCCGAGGAAGCCCAGCATCAGACTTTTACTTCCTGTGTTAGTGAGTGATGCCAGGAGAGAGACACACACACACAGGGCCAGCCAGTGCATGGTGCCAGGGAAAGAGACCGTTTGTGCCAGCTTCAGTGACCAGTGCCCTCTACAGGGATGTCCTGATCAACCACAATAGAACATACACACACACACACACACACACACACACACTAAATATAGGAGTCGACAGGTGCACAACATATAAAACCACACACACAGTAGCACAGTATAACTCGACAGGGACACAGAAAAAGAGGTGATATGTCAGAGTTAGCGACTTTAACACTGTATTACAGTATTTAGGTAAAGAGGATCCTCTCCATTAACACAGAGCTCTTATTGTGTGGCAACAGCCACCTTTAAATCTGTCATTTTTCACGTGCGTCCATCCATCCAAGCATCATCCATCGTCACATTGAAAATAACTTCTCCATCTACAAGCTGCTTCTCTCCCGACTGATGCGTCCAATTAGAGCCCTGGGAAACGTAACGGGATTCAAAGCCAGCGTGTTATTTATAACTTCAATGCTACATTGCTGTTACTGAATGGCTGGATGGCTCTTTCTACTTTACCATTCCTATTTTGAGGATGGAGAAAGGGACTGGGCATATTCACAGAGATATATACACTATATACACTATAGATATTTATGCATTGTGTATATATAGCACCAGTCAAAAATGTGGACACACTGACTCAAAGGTTTTTCTAGATTTTTACTATTTTCTACATTGTAACTAAAACTATGAAATAACACATATGGAATCATATACTGTAGTAACCAAAAAAGTGTTAAACTTGTCAAAATATATTTTCGATTTTAGACTTTGGCTTGTTTAACACAGACCTCTATCCTATGCTAGCTTGCTACCGATGGCCCGGCTAGCTGTCTGAATCGCCGTGACCCCAACCAACCTCACTACTCACTGGACCCTTATGATCACTCGGCTAAGCATGCCTCTCCTTAATGGAAATATGCCTTTTCCATTGCTGTTCTGGTTAGTGTTTATTGGCTTATTTCACTGTAGAGCCTCTAGCCCTGCTCATTATACCTTATCCAACCTTTCAGTTCCACCACCCACACATGCAATGACATCACCTGGTTTCTAGAGACAATATCTCTCTCATCATCACTCAATACCTAGGTCTACCTCCACTGTATTCACATCCTACCATACCTTTGTCTGTACATTATACCTTGAAGCTATTTTATCGCCCACAGAAACCTTCTTTTACTCTCTGTTCCGGACGTTCTATACGACCAATTCTCATAGCTTTTAGCCGTACCCTTATCCTACTCCTCCTCTGTTCCTCTGGTGATGTAGAGGTGAATCCAGGCCCTGCAGTGCCGAGCTCCACTCCTATTCCCCAGGCGCTCTCTTTTGATGACTTCGGGAACCGTAATAGCCTTGGTTTCATGCATGTTAACATTAGAAGTCTCCTCAAATTTGTTTTATTCACTGCTATAGCACACTCTGCCAATCCTGGCTTAGGAAGACCACCAAAAATTCTAAAATCTTCATCCCTAACTACAACATTTTCAGACAAGATAGAAAGGCCAAAGGGGGTGGTGTTGCAATCTACTGCAAAGATAGCCTGCAGAGTTCTGTCCTACTATCCAGGTCTGTACCCAAACAATTTGAACTTCTACTTTTAAAAATACACCTCTCTAAAAACAAGTCTCTCACCGTTGCCGCCTGCTATAGACCACCCTCTGCCTCCAGCTGTGCTCTGGACACCATATGTGAACCCCCATCTATCTTCAGAGCTCATGCTGCTAGGCGACCTAAACTAGAACATTCTTAACACCCCAGCCATCCTACAATCTAAGCTTGATGCCCTCAATCTCAAACAAATGACCAATGAACCTACCAGGTACCACCCCAAAGCCGTAAACACGGGCACTCTCATAGATATCATCCTAACCAACTTGCCCTCTAAATACACCTCGACTGTTTTCAACCAAGATCTCAGCAATCACTGCCTCATTGCCTGCATCCATAATGGGTCAGCGGTCAAACGACCTCCACTCATCACTGTCAAACGCTCCCTGAAACACTTCAGCGAGCAGGCCTTTCTAATCGACCTGGCCGGGGTATCATGGAAGGATATTGATCTCATCCCGTCAGTAGAGGCTGCCTGGTTATTTTTTTTAAATGCCTTCCTCACCATCTTAAATAAGCATGCCCCATTCAAGAAATTTAGAACCAGGAACAGATATAGCCAGCCCTTGGTTCTCTCCAGACCTGACTGCCCTTAACCAACACAAAAACATCCTATGGCGTTCTGCATTAGCATCGAACAGCCCCAGTGATATGCAACTTTTCAGGGAAGCTAGAAACCAATATACACAGGCAGTTAGAAAAGCAAAGGCTAGCTTTTTCAAGCAGAAATTTGCTTCCTGCAACACAAACTCAAAAACGTTCTGGGACACTGTAAAGTCCATGGAGAATAAGAACACCTACTCCAAGCTGCCCACTGCACTGAGGATAGGAAACACTGTCACCACCGATAAATCCACTATAATTGAGCATTTCAAAAAGCATTTTTCTACGGCTGGCCATGCTTTCCACCTGGCTACCCCTACCCCGGTCAACAGCACTGCACCCCCCACAGCAACTCGCCCAAGCCTTCCCCATTTCTCCTTCGCCCAAATCCAGTCAGCCGATGTTCTGAAAGAGTTGCAAAATCTGGACCCCTACAAATCAGCCGGGCTAGACAATCTGGACCCTTTTTTCTAAAATGATCTGCCGAAATTGTTGCAACCCCTATTACTAGCCTGTTCAACATCTCTTTCGTGTCGTCTGAGATTCCCAAAGATTGGAAAGCAGCTGCAGTCACCCCCCTCCTCAAAGGGGGGGGACACTCTTGACCCAAACTGCTACAAACCTATATCTATCCTACCCTGCCTTTCTAAGGTCTTTGAAAGCCAAGTCAACAAACAGATTACCGACCATTCGAATCCCACTATACCTTCTCCGCTATGCAATCTGGTTTCAGAGCTGGTCATGGATGCACTTCAGCCACGCTCAAGGTCCTAAACGATATCTTAACCGCCATAGATAAGAAACAATACTGTGCAGCCGTATTCATTGACCTGGCCAAAGCTTTCGACTCTGTCAATCACCACATCGTCATCGGCAGACTCGATAGCCTTTGTTTCTCAAATGATTGCCTCGCCTGGTTATCCAACTACTTCTCTGATAGAGTTCAGTGTGTCAAATCGGAGGGCCTGTTGTCCGGGCCTCTGGCAGTCTCTATGGGGGTGCCACAGGGTTCAATTCTTGGACCGACTCTCTTTTCTGTATACATCAATGATGTCGCTCTTGCTGCTGGTGAGTCTCTGATCCACCTCTACGCAGACGACACCATTCTGTATACTTCTGGCCCTTCTTTGGACACTGTGTTAACAACCTTCCAGACGAGCTTCAATGCCATACAACTCTCCTTCCATGGCCTCCAATTGCTCTTAAATACAAGTAAAACTAAATGCATACTCTTCAACCGATCGCTGCCTGCACCTGCCTGCCCGTCCAACATCACTACTCTGGATGGTTCTGACTTAGAATATGTGGACAACTACAAATACCTAGGTGTCTGGTTAGACTGTAAACTCTCCTTTCAGACTCCCATCAAATATCTACAATCCAAAGTTAAATCTAGAATTGGCTTCCTATTTCGCAAAAAAACATCCTTCACTCATGTTGCCAAGCACACACTTGTAAAACTGACCATCCTGCCGATCCTCGACTTCTGCGATGTCATTTACAAAATAGCCTCCAATACCCTACTCAATAAATTGGATGCAGTCTATCACAGTGCCATCCGTTTTGTCACCAAAGCCCCACATACTACCCACCACTGCGACCTGTACGCTCTCGTTGGCTGGCCCTCGCTTCATACTCATCACCAAACCCACTGGCTCCAGGTCATCTACAAGACCCTGCTAGGTAAAGTCTCCCCTTATCTCAGCTCGCTGGTCACCATAGCACCCACCTGTAGCACGTGCTCCAGCAGGTATATCTCTCTGGTCACCCCCAAAACCAATTCTTCCTTTGGCCGCCTCTCCTTCCAGTTCTCTGCTGCCAATGACTGGAACAAACTACAAAAATCTCTGAAACTGGAAACACTTATCTCCCTCACTAGCTTTAAGCACAAGCTGTCAGAGCAGCTAACAGATTACTGCACCTGTACATAGCCCATCTATAATTTAGCCCAAACAACTACCTCTCCCCCTACTGTATTTATTTATTTTGCTCCTTTGCACCCCATTATTTTTATCTCTACTTTGCACATTCTTCCACTGCAAATCTACCATTCCAGTGTTTTACTTGCTATATTGTATTTACTTCGCCACCATGGCCTTTCTTTTGGCCTTTACCTCCCTTATCTCACCTCATTTGCTCACATTGTATATAGACTTATTTTTCTACTGAATTATTGACTGTATGTTTGTTTTACTCCATGTGTACCTCTGTGTTGTTGTATGTGTTGAACTGCTTTGCTGTATCTTGGCCAGGTTGCAATTGTAAATGAGAACTTGTTCTCAACTTGCCTACCTGGTTAAATAAAGGTGAAATAAATAAATAAAAATGTCATAGTTGAGTAGCCAACCTTTGCCTTGATGACAGCTTAGCATACGTTTGGTATTCTCTCAACCAGCTTCATGGGGAATGCTTTTCCAACAGTCTTGAAGGAGTCCCCACATATACTGAGCACTTGTTGGCTGCTTTTCCTTCACTCTGTGGTCGCTCACTCTGCGGTCCCTCACTCTGCGGTCCAACTCTACGCAAACAATCTCAAGTGGGTTGAGGTTGGGTGATGTGGAGTCCAGGTCACCTGATGCAGCACCATCATTCTCCTTCTTGGTCAAATAGCCTTTACACAGCCTGGATGCATGTTGAGTCATTATCCTGTTGAAAAACAAATTATAGTCCCACTAAGCGCAAACCAGATGGGATGGCGTATCACTGCAGAATGCCGTTGTAGCCATGCTGGTTAAGTGTGCCTTGAACTCTAAATAAATAAATTGACCGCGTCACCAGAAAAGCACCCCCACACCATTACCCCTCTTCCTCCATGCTTCAAGGTGGGAAGCACATATGTCGAGATCATCCATTCACCAAAAATCTCAAATTTCAGACAAAAGGACAGATTTCCACCAGTCTAATGTTGATTGCTCGTGTTTCTCGGCCCAAGCAAGTCTTTTCTTCTTATTGGTGTCCTTTGGTAGTCATTTCTTTGCATAAATTCGACCATGAAGGCCTGATTCACGCAGTCTCCTCTGAACAGCTGATGTTGAGATGTGTCTGTTACTTGAACTCTCGTTTGCGCTGTTCTGTGAAGGGAGTAGTACACAGTGTTATACGAGATCTTCGGTTTCTTAGCAATTTTTCGCATGGAATAGCCTTAATTTCTCAGAACAAGAATAGGCTGATGAGTTTCAGAAGAAGGTTCTTTGTTTCTGGACATTTTGAGACTGTAATCAAACCCACAAATGTTGATGCTCCGGGTACACAACTAGTCTAAAGAAGGACAGTTTTATTGCTTCTTTAATCAGAACAGTTTTCAGCTGTGCTAACATAATTGCAAAAGGGTTTTCTAATGATCAATTTTTCTTTTAAAATTATAAACTTGGATTAGCTAACACAATGTGCCATTGGAACACAGGGGTGATGGTTGCTGATAATGGGCCTCTGTACGCCTATGTAGATATTCCATTTTTAAAAATCAGCCGTTTCCAGCTACAATAGTCATTTACAACATTAACAATGTCTACACTGTATTTCTGATGAATTTGATGTTATTTTTTAATGGGAAAAAAATGGCTTTTCTTTCAAAAAGAAGGACATTTCTAAGTGACCTCAGACTTTTGAACGGTAGTGTGTGTGTGTGTGTGTGTGTGTGTGTGTGTGTGTGTGTGTGTGTGTGTGTGTGTGTGTGTGCCCCATTAGTAGAGAGCAGTGGGAGTATGAGTGTGCTGTGCCCCCAGGCGGAAGGAGAGAGTTCCTATGATGAGTCTGACAGTACTGCTCCATGCTGCTTAAATCCTCTCTTCTCCTTCTTCTCAATCCCTCTCTCTTTCTCCACCCTTACAAGGCCGGAGTGCTCCTCTCAACTTCAAACTCCTTCCCTCTCTCTCCATCGCTATCTCTTTCACTCTCTTCATCCCTCTCTCTCTCTCACCGTCTCCCTCTCTGTCTCTCTCTCTGAGCTGGTGATTAGCACTGTAGAGGTCAGAGCGTGTGAACTCTGGGTGAAGGCTCTGAAATGGAGCTACTTTGGCTCTCTCCAAGCCTTCGTAGAACACACAAACACACGTACACACACACACTAATCTCTCCTAACACACACACTTCCATCAGCCTGAAAGCACTGCAGCAACAGGATTTCTGACATGCTTCTTTCAAGAGGTTCAACATTTGTTCTCAAGCAAAATACTTCAGCCTAAACGAATGCTTCTCCGACAAAAATGTCTTGAAGGGTGTGTCTCCAATCTCCAATGCCACTGACCACACACAGAGAGAGAGAGAGAGAGAGAGAGAGAGAGAGAGAGAGAGAGAGAGAGAGAGAGAGAGAGAGAGAGAGAGCAATGTCCTGATAGTTAGCCACCCACACAAACATATGTTTCATATTCTCACAGGAAACTAGTATTGCAGACACTCCCACGCACGCACGCACGCACACACAGCACTGACGATCTGTGAACAGCTGTCAGTCAGCAGTAGGTCCTTGCAGTGCAGATATGCTGTAGCTCCTCTCCTCCAACTATGGAACTAGAAGGACTAGGAACGTGCTGATTTGCACAGCTAACTCTCCAGTGTTAAATCAACACTGAGAGTGTTCATTTTAACAGTGGTTCAGTGTACTGGTCCACACTTTTCAGTGTTAAAGTAACACGCTACTTAGTGTCAAACCTTATTTGCATATTTCCCAGAGTGCCTTGCCTTTCAATTGAATTGTAGAGTTACCACCCATTACTTTATTTGTTAGTGACAGAGACATGGTTGTTGCATTCATCCATATTTAGTTGTGTTTTTTTTCAAGTGTGACTCTAAGCAAATATGTTAATATTATTATTTAAGGCACTGCAACACATATTACATAAGACCTTATTTTGAGGGCCTAGAGTTTCCCTAACACAGTGACCTGAAACTCTAGTTTTCGACCATCTAAACTGAAATAACTATTTCAGTGATGGGTGCAATAACAGATTGGATTAGTTTAGAAAAAAAAAGTATGTTATTTATATTTGAGTAGCATACGATTAATTCATGAATCAATCAATAGATATTGATTCAATTCCAAAAAAATCCACCTGCAACAGAAATGCAGGGAAATATGATAATGATGGGCGTGGTTTTGGTTTAACACTGGTTATTAACACCAACACTTGAGTTATTTTACTTACAGAGTTAATTGAACACCTCAATCAACACTAGAAATGTTATACTGCAAAATCAACACTAGGTAACACTGGCCAATTTGCTGTGTGGACTTCATCCCTTTTCACTCTCTTTCCTTCTCCCCCTCTCTTTACCTTCCCACTCTCTCTCCATGTGTCTCTCCATCCCCCTCTCCTTCCCTCTCTCCTCTCTGTTGCCATACGGTGCTGGCAGTGTTTTGTTCCTCTGACTAATTTTACAGACCTGTTTCTGTTTACTGCATGTTAAATATGTAACACTCCTCTACATCACAATGCAACACTTCTATAAAATACGCAACCTCACCCAGGCATATCTCTCTCTCTCTCTCACACACACACACACACACACACACACACACACACACACACACACACACACTGATCCCCTTGTTAGTGTGTCTCAGAGGTAGAGAGTCAGTGAGGTGAGATGAGGTACAACTAATCAGCATCTCATTACAGAAGATTAGACGACAGAGACACAAAATCTCCCCTGCAGGAATAGAACAGGTGTCATAAACACACCAAACACATCTGATACACATACTCAGACCAAGAAAGATGCTAATGGCACAGACAGACTCACTCCTAATACTCAATGTGTCAACTATCACAGAGCTATGGTTCCTGTATCATTCTCTATCTCCCAGCCCCCCCCCCCCCCCCCCCCTTACCTCTCTCCCTCTCAGCAGGTTGGAGGATTACGTGGACCAGCATTCCTCTGTGTGACGGACCCATTCATCATGTGACCCACCTGCTGGCTGCACCTGTCTTGTTGCGGGCTGTGGTTGTAGTGCGGCATGGGTAATCTTCCAGGGCCTGAGGGCGCACGTCAAACGCGCATCCGTTTCTCTTTCTCTCTTTTTCTCACTCCCACTCTCTTCCTCTCTATCTCTCCATCCATCCATCCCTCCCTCCACCCTTTCTTCCTCTCTCCCTCCACCCTCTCTCTCCTTCCCTCTCTTCCTTCCTCCATTTCTCTCTCTGTCTATCTGATTTATTAGCCGTAGAGCCTGGGGAGCAGGAGGTAGCTGTTTCTGTCAAAGGATTTCATGCTTGCAGGAACACAAGTGTCATTTAACCAGGCAAGGGGGGAAAACTTTCCTTGTTGTTCAAAAAGGAATTTCAAGCCTCATCTGCTCTTCCTGAATTCCCCCGTTCACGGGCTAACACCCCTGAGAAAACACGTACACACTGAGTGTGTGTGTGTGGGAGGGGGGGGGGGGGGGGGGTGTAAGAGATAAACAGAGAGATAGAGAAGACAGAGAGATAAAGAGAGGGAGAGAAGGGGAGAGAGTAAGAGAATGAGTGAGTGAGTGAGTGAGTGAGTGAGTGAGTGAGAGAGTGAGAGAGCGAGAGAGAGAGAGAGAGAGAGAGAAGGGAGAGGGTAAGAGAGTGAGTGAGTGAGTGAGTGAGTGAGTGAGTGAGTGAGTGAGTGAGTGAGTGAGTGAGTGAGTGAGAGAGAGAGAGGAATCAGGGGGTTCCCCATCAGTGCACCCCAATGTCCTCCTCTCTCACCTCGTAAAGGCAGACATTACCGTGCCAACAGCCCCAAACTGAGACACAACTTAAGCTTTATCACTCAATCTACTGACTCCCCTCAAGCTTAACTACTGTGGCTGGGGCATCATAAAACACCATAGAGAATGAATGAACTTCAGGTACAACTTATCCATCTAGTCTGGTGAGACAGTGCCAGAGTACTGCAATCAGTGACAATCAAGCCAACTCCATACACAGGTGTGTGTGTGTGTGTGTGTGTGTGTGTGTGTGTGTGTGTGTGTGTGTGTGTGTGTGTGTGTGTGTGTGTGTGTGTGAGAGCGTGTGCGTGTGTGTGTGTGTGTGTGTGTGTGTGTGTGTGTGTGTGTGTGTGTGTGTGTGTGTGTGTGTGTGACATGCGTGCTAGATTGAGGTTCGGGGTGACCTAGAGCTGTTTAATAACATCATCAAACTATGACTCATCCCATGGTTTTTTCACAACCCCCCCCCGAGGGCTGCTCCACGCTCCATGACTTCACAATGGTCTCTATCATTGAATGGTCATAAATGGAGGGCAAAGTGAAGGCCAGATATGTGAATTAACACACAGGTATCAGACAAGAGGGAATAGAATAGAATTCCTTCTTGCGAAGGAAATTTGTCTTTTGCTCGGCTTCCAGAGTGCTTTTCAAGAGGCTCAAAGCACTTTGTAAGGGGTAAACTCACCTCATCCCCCACCAATGAGTATCCCGAGTCTAGCTTGCTGTGTCTGTCCATGGAGGATGGAGAGAGTTTTGTATGCACTCCCAGATATGGGTGTACAGATGTAGAGTAGAGCAGGCCAGGAAAGCTACAGCAGGATGAATATTTTAGTGGATAAAAGGCTAAAGGAGCATCGCTTCCATATCTTCCTCTTTCCCTCTCTTTCTCTCGCTACCTGATTAATATTACATGAGAAGCCTGGTGGCCTTTCTGAGTGGAGATTTGTTCAGTTTTTGTACACTGATACTCTCTGGTCCTCTGACACACACACAAATACACAAACACACCATTGAGTCAATTTGCGATTCGTAATTACTGGCACACAGGAAATGTTTGGGGGGAGGGGGTGGGGGGAGATTACGTGACTAATTCCCCAGGATCCACTTTTAGCCAGAAACCACATCTTTCACAACACTGCTTGCCCTCCACAGGGAGGAGAGGTGCTGTGTGCCATTCTGACGGCTGGTAATGGTTGTGGCTCACGCTCTGAGGAACACCGCAGAAGGAAGGAGGGAGGGAAGAGAGGAGGGGGAGGAAGACGAGAGGAGAATCACACCGTACTACTCAAGGATGGAGTGAGAGGTTGCACTTTGGGATAGAATGATGGAGGGATAGAGTGAAGGAGAGAACCATGACGCATTTGGGGAGAGATGAAGGGAGGAAAGGAGGAGTGCAGACGACGGAGGAGAAGAGAGCCGTGTCGCGCAGTGGGATGGAGAGGAGGAAGGAAGGAAGGAGGGGTGGATGGGTTTGTGGTGAGCAGCGGAGGATGTTAACTTCACGTTGACATCGCGAAGAGGCACTTCCTGTGAAGACATAGAATGATGCACCCAAGAAGCTCGGTGTGTATGTGTGTGTGTAGTTCTGGTTTGTGGTGAAAAGTACAGTACTATACATAAACAATTCATCCACCCATCCTCTTAATGTGTACGGGTAGCAATATGGGAATACTACACATCTCTGATAGTGACACAGATGATGGCTGACATATATTACCACAGCCCAAGACTAAAACACACCTACAGGCCATACCAGCTATGACACTGACACAGCAGTGATGAGATCAGAGCAGCACCATTCAATCCACTGTAGGCTACTGCTGAGTGATCTGATGGCTGCAGGCACCCTTCAAAAGGTCGGGCGCAATACCACTACCACTACCACCACCACCACTACCACCACCACCACTACCACCACCAATACCACCTCTACCACCACCACTAACACTACCTCGCGGGAAAAACAGTTTACTGGCCCCACTTTTGACAGTAGAGAGAAAAATGTTTAGTTTTAAAGTGACTTTCCTGCAATTCTACATGTTGCCATGGGGTGTAGAGAAGATGTTGCAGTTTAAAGCAAGTTTTCTGCAATTCTACACATTTTGCCATGGGGCAGAGAAATCTTTGCTGTTTTAAATATGATTTGGTGCAATTCGACACATTTTGTAATGAATTCTTATGTCATGATATCTGAGTGAGAATTACTAACAAAATCAATGGGAACCCCTTTGGAGGTCAGGGCCCCTGGGCATGTGCTCTGTGTGTCAGTCAGTATTCAGCCATGATTACTACAAATTTAGATTGCTGGCTAGACTTTTTAGACTTACCAATATAAAAATTGTTAGCTGACATGGCTAATTGAGTGACTGTCAGTCACTGACATAATAAAGAGACAAACGGCTGATTCACAAACAAATTTCTAAATTGCATCTTGTGTATTCCACTAGTCGTACTCTCCATAGTAATTTGAGACCCCGACTGAGTTCCTAAAAAAAATGAAGGCCCCTAAACAGCCGCTTATGTCACTTATGCCTGGAACCGGCCCTGCATCCACAGTCCATATAGTGCACTACTTTTGTCCAAACCCCAACCTATGTTGCAACCACCCTATTTGAAGAGTGAATATCCATCCCAATAACAGTCACAGTCACCGATGAGAACAGTCACCGATGAGTTGAAGTCTTTCCCTCCCTCAGACTGCAGTTAGAGTCTGCTCCTCTAGCTGTGCATATACCAACAGGATGAAAGACTCTTTCTGTGGGTTTGGTTCTCTATATACCCTGCAGTGTCAACAGAGCGGAGCAGAGCAGAGACAGCAGGACAGTTTTTTGGATCAGCCGTCCGTGTCTGCTCTGCTATAATTAGAGCTCTGACAGCAGTTGGTCACTGATCCAGGGACAGTTGTTAAACCCCTAAAGAGCTGAATCACATTAACAGTAGCTGTATGTAATAACTTTAATAATTTTGTAATTTAAAGAACTCATACATTTATGTAGGCAACAGTGACGCTACAATAAAATGTAGATTTTCAATCTCAAAATGTATTAACTATGCAACAGAACAGATGAACAGGAATGACATTTACTCTCATGGGTGGATAAAAATAAATATCTGAAAGCCACGCCCCTACTAAACTACCCCTCTGGGTCATATCCCCGCTGGGTCATATCTCAATAAACCAGCACCAATAACCCAGCACCCAGCATCAATAACCTAGTGTTTTTAAAGAAAAGAACCCAACAAAGTGACCAAACACCTGCAACCCAGCAGTTACAGTGCCTTGCGAAAGTATTCAGCCCCCTTGAACTTTGCGACCTTTTGCCACATTTCAGGCTTCAAACATAAAGATATAAAACTGTATTTTTTTGTGAAGAATCAACAACAAGTGGGACACAATCATGAAGTGGAATGACATTTATTGGATATTTCAAACTTTTTTAACAAATCAAAAACTGAAAAATTGGGCGTGCAAAATTATTCAGCCCCCTTAAGTTAATACTTTGTAGCGCCACCTTTTGCTGCGATTACAGCTGTAAGTCGCTTGGGGTATGTCTCTATCAGTTTTGCACATCGAGAGACTGAATTTTTTTCCCATTCCTCCTTGCAAAACAGCTCGAGCTCAGTGAGGTTGGATGGAGAGCATTTGTGAACAGCAGTTTTCAGTTCTTTCCACAGATTCTCAATTGGATTCAGGTCTGGACTTTGACTTGGCCGTTCTAACACCTGGATATGTTTATTTTTGAACCATTCCATTGTAGATTTTGCTTTATGTTTTGGATCATTGTCTTGTTGGAAGACAAATCTCCGTCCCAGTCTCAGGTCTTTTGCAGACTCCATCAGGTTTTCTTCCAGAATGGTCCTGTATTTGGCTCCATCCATCTTCCCATCAATTTTAACCATCTTCCCATCAATTTTCCCATCAATTTTAACCATCTTCCCTGTCCCTGCTGAAGAAAAGCAGGCCCAAACCATGATGCTGCCACCACCATGTTTGACAGTGGGGATGGTGTGTTCAGCTGTGTTGCTTTTACACCAAACATAATGTTTTGCATTGTTGCCAAAAAGTTCAATTTTGGTTTCATCTGACCAGAGCACCTTCTTCCACATGTTTGGTGTGTCTCCCAGGTGGCTTGTGGCAAACTTTAAACTACACTTTTTATGGAAATCTTTAAGAAATGGCTTTCTTCTTGCCACTCTTCCATAAAGGCCAGATTTGTGCAATATACGACTGATTGTTGTCCTATGGACAGAGTCTCCCACCTCAGCTGTAGATCTCTGCAGTTCATCCAGAGTGATCATGGGCCTCTTGGCTGCATCTCTGATCAGTCTTCTCCTTGTATGAGCTGAAAGTTTAGAGTGACGGCCAGGTCTTGGTAGATTTGCAGTGGTCTGATACTCCTTCCATTTCAATATTATCGCTGGCACAGTGCTCCTTGGGATGTTTAAAGCTTGGGAAATATTTTTGTATCCAAATCCGGCTTTAAACTTCTTCACAACAGTATCTCGGACCTGCCTGGTGTGTTCCTTGTTCTTCATGATGCTCTCTGCGCTTTTAACGGACCTCTGAGACTATCACAGTGCAGGTGCATTTATACGGAGACTCGATTACACACAGGTGGATTGTATTTATCATCATTAGTCATTTAGGTCAACATTGGATCATTCAGAGATCCTCACTGAACTTCTGGAGAGAGTTTGCTGCACTGAAAGTAAAGGGGCTGAATAATTTTGCACGCCCAATTTTTCAGTTTTTGATTTGTTAAAAAAGTTTGAAATATCCAATAAATGTCGTTCCACTTCATGATTGTGTCCCACTTGTTGTTGATTCTTCACAAAAAAATACAGTTTTATATCTTTATGTTTGAAGCCTGAAATGTGGCAAAAGGTCGCAAAGTTCAAAGGGGCCGAATACTTTCGCAAGGCACTGTAGGTCAAATAAACAACCCAGCATTTTTTTAAGTGAGAGAAAGATAGAGAGAGAGAGTAACAGAAAAATATACCTTTTACAGTGATTTTTTGACAACATTTATTAAGTTTGCATAGAAAATAGATGTGACAACCCAGCGCTGGGTAAATAGTGGACAGAACACAGATTGGGTTATTTTTAACCCAGCCAGTTGGGTGACTTAGTTGGGTTAATGAGCTATTATCCAACGGGTCAGAACAGAAGACTGGAGGCATGGCTTAGTAGAGGTGTGGGTTTTAGATAGTTCATTTTGGCCACCTGTGAGAGTAAATGTCATTCCGGTTCTTCTTTTCTGTTGCAGTAAACACATGTTGAGGCTTACACAAGTTCAGTTCCTAAAGTGCCTATGTGGATCCTAATGTTGAGATAGTTACCACTTTACAGTATTTTAACTAATAGTATTATTAATTGTATATTTAAATAAGTGATGTGCCAAAGTATTGAAAGGAGTTTTTCACTTTTAGTGTACAAACATAACATGATGAAGAGGAATTACTCTTATGGGCGGCCAAAAATACCTAACTGAAAGCCACGGCCCCAACAGGCCACGCCTCCTGAAAATAACCTTTGGATTACATTACAAAAAGACCCATCTTCTGGGTCAACCCAGTACGAAAGTGAATAAAAATCCAACCGATGGTTCAATGAACCACTGTTTGGGTAATCAAAAGGCATGGCCTATTCGGGGCCAATGAATAACATTGTTCTAAAGAAAATGATAAACGCTAACTAGCCCAACATTGGGATATGCATAGGCACTGAAGGAACTCGTACTCTACAAAAGTATCAGTGCTTAACCTTAACATGTGTTGACAATAACAATAGAAAAGATGAGCTGGAGTGACATGTACTGGTGGCCAAAAAGTGTGTGTTGTGTGGTTTTCAGCCTTTAACACATTAATGACAGGAATTGACACACATGTTGAAATATTTATACAAATCATGTTGTGCCAACACAGTGTGTCGTCCCTAACTAGACACACGGATGTGTTATAAAATACCACATTTTCTAAGAGTGTGCATGCCCTCCCAATGATCTGTTTCATGTCTCAGGTATCCCGCGAAAGCCAGTGTGGATAGAATGCAAGAACGTACTAATATAAGCCATATTCGGGCAATTCTCATGTGCCAACATATCGCCATAGTCCATGCCGTGGTGAAACTTTCACTCTGATAGATCTGGAAAAAAAAGAAGGAACCCCGCAAACTGCTGTTGATAGTATCACTGCTCTTTATTAGGCTTTTACGTATCAAGGCCTCCGTCAGGATGGTGAAACCTGCATCCGGCCAGACAGAAAAGCAAGGCAAAGTAATTCAAGCATTCTTGAAAGTCAGAGCAATTGATGTTCTGCAAAGAAACACTTTTTATAGTGGGGGGAAAATATATATAGACTTCAAACTATTCGGCAATGATCATTTATCCTAAGAAACGCCGTCTCCATCATCATTTGTTTGCAATAAAGAAAGTTATAGACAAAATAAAAAAATCCATCCTGTCGAAGAGATAAAAATGTTGTCGATCTTTGGGACATTTCTCCTATTTCTGCCGTTTCTATTACACGTCGCAATGTTTCCTTTTCTTTTTTTGCTAAATAGTTTTTTGTGGAATCAACCTGGGTCAATGGAAACCTGCCTATAGAGAGGTTGAGAGAGATGTTCTTTTCTGCTGTGGCAGCATGATTTTTGCAGAGATATGTGTGAACAGTGTGAGAGAGCAGGAGAGGTGCGTAGGTAGATGGGTGGCAGACATGTACACATAAATTACATTTTGTTTTTCATTTCTCCACAAGCTGCCACCTCAGCTGAGACCACAGTCAGAGACATCAGCATATCTAACCTAGCAGCACGAGAACTTCCATATCCACAGAACAACTCATCTCTCTCTCTCTCTCTCTCTCTCTCTCTCTCTCTCTCTCTCTCTCTCTCTCTCTCTCTCTCTCTCTCTCTCTCTCTCTCTCTCTCTCTCTCTCTCTCTCTCTCTCTCTCTCTCTCTCTCTCTCTCTCTCTCTCTCTCTCTCTCTCTCTCTCTCTCTCTCTCTCTCTCTCTCTCTCTCTCTCTCTCTCTCTCTCTCTCTCTCTCTCTCTCTCTCTCTCTCTCTCTCTCTCTCTCTCTCTCTCTCTCTCTCTCTCTCTCTCTCTCTCTCTCTCTCTCTCTCTCTCTCTCTCTCTCTCTCTCTCTCTCTCTCTCTCTCTCTCTCTCTCTCTCTCTCTCTCTCTCTCTCTCTCTCTCTCTCTCTCTCTCTCTCTCTCTCTCTCTCTCTCTCTCTCTCTCTCTCTCTCTCTCTCTCTCTCTCTCTCTCTCTCTCTCTCTCTCTCTCTCTCTTTCACTCTCTCTCTCTCTCTCTCTCTCTCTCTCTCTCTCAGGGACTGCACACATTCACAGTCAGGGACACTTGGGTTCTTGTTGACATATCTATGCCTTTGCTCAGTCCCATCCAGGTGCCATGGAGCAGAGAGAAGTGATGTTGCATATGCGTGGCCTATCTGGAGGTCGACACAGTCACGTTCTGTGAAGCAGCACTCAGGAGACCGCTGAGGGGAGGAATGGAGTAGAAATCATGTGTTTGGTGTAATTGATAACATTCCACTAATGCCACTCAAATCCTTACCACAAGCCCATCGTCCCCAATTATGGTGCCGCCAACCCCCTTTGGTGTAGCAATATGGAGTCAACCCTCCACTCGTGGAGTATGGTCGACAAAACATCACCCCATCAAGAAATACTGAAAGAGGGCGACAGGGATGAAGGTGTGTGTGTGTAATCATAACCCCAGAACAACAACACAGGGAGGTCACACCACACACCACTCACCAAGAGCTACAATCATCACACACCACTGACCTATGGTGTGCGTGCATGCGTGAGATAGGACAGTTTCCCAGCAGGGAGGTGCCATTATGGAAATGGGAAGAGTTACACCGCTGCGGCATCTCGCCGTATCGCCCGCACGACCAGACACACACAAAGACACATTGCTCAAACCCACACATTGTTCGCTGGTGGTTGCCATGAGTCACTGCAATGTCTCAATGTGCATAATTAGCATGTGCATCTATGTGCAACTATTCAAGCGAAGGCACTCAGAGTAATGTGTGTGTCCATTAGCACCAGGTGGTTGTACACAGCCTTGAGACTGGCATAGCTTCTCTTTAACAATTACAGCAGTTATGCAGTTCTACACATATTAGTTCTACACATACACACACACACACACACACACACACACACACACACACACACACACACACACACACACACACACAAACAAACAGCAACATGCTGAAGCACAGCCTGATGTCAATGAGAGGGGGAGAGCACACAGTCCTTTAACAACAATAACATATTTACTCTGATGGTTTTTGACTGGTGTAGGCCTATAGAAGCCAGCTCTTGCGTCATCTTCTCCTGTTGATTCCACCGATACCGGACTCCTCCGGGGAGATTGGTGGCACCTTCGGTTGGCAGGACAGGCTTGTGGTGACGACTGGAACGGAATTAGTGGGAGGGTATCAAATCCATCAAACACATACAGTGGGGCAAAAAAGTATTTAGTCAGCCACCAATTGTGCAAGTTCTCCCACTTAAAAAGATGAGAGAGGCCTGTAATTTTCATCATAGGTACACTTCAACTATGACAGACAAAATGAGAAAAAAAAATCCAGAAAATCACATTGTAGGATTTTTTATGAATTTATTTGCAAATTATGGTGGAAAATAAGTATTTGGTCACCTACAAACAAGCAAGATTTCTGGCTCTCACAGACCTGTAACTTCTTCTTTAAGAGGCTCCTCTGTCCTCCACTCGTTACCTGTATTAATGGCACCTGTTTGAACTTGTTATCAGTATAAAAGACACCTGTCCACAACCTCAAACAGTCACACTCCAAACTCCACTATGGCCAAGACCAAAAAGCTGTCAAAGGACACCAGAAACAAAATTGTAGACCTGCACCAGTCTTGGAAGACTGAATCTGCAATAGGTAAGCAGTTTGGTTTGAAGAAATCAACCTTGGGAGCAATTATTAGGAAATGGAAGACATACTGTACAAGACCACTGATAATCTCCCTCGATCTGGGGCTCCACGCAAGATCTCACCCGTGGGGTCAAAATGATCACAAGAACGGTGAGCAAAAATCCCAGAACCACACGGGGGTACCTAGTGAATGACCTGCAGAGAGCTGGGACCAAAGTAACAAAGCCTACCATCAGTAACACACTACGCCGCCAGGGACTCAAATCCTGCAGTGCCAGACGTGTCCCCCTGCTTAAGCCAGTACATGTCCAGGCCCGTCTTAAGTTTGCTAGAGAGCATTTGGATGATCCAGAAGAAGATTGGGAGAATGTCATATGTTCAGATGAAACCAAAATATAACTTTTTGGTAAAAACTCAACTCATTGTGTTTTGAGGACAAAGAATGCTGAGTTGCATCCAAAGAACACCATACCTACTGTGAAGCATGGGGGTGGAAACATCATGCTTTGGGGCTGTTTTTCTGCAAAGGGACCAGGACGACTGATCCGTGTAAAGGAAAGAATGAATGGGGCCATGTATCGTGAGATTTTGAGTGAAAACCTCCTTCCATCAGCAAGGGAATTGAAGATGAAACGTGGCTGGGTCTTTCAGCATGACAATGATCCCAAACACACCGCCCGGGCAACAAAGGAGTGGCTTCGTAAGAAGCATTTCAAGGTCCTGGAGTGGCCTAGCCAGTCTCCAGATCTCAACCCCATAGAAAATCTTTGGAGGGAGTTGAAAGTCCGTGTTGCCCAGCAACAGCCCCAAAACATCACTGCTCTAGAGGAGATCTGCATGGAGGAATGGGCCAAAATACCAGCAACAGTGTGTGAAAACCTTGTGAAGACTTACAGAAAATGTTTGACCTCTGTCTTTGCCAACAAAGGGTATATAACAAAGTATTGAGATAAACTTTTGTTTATCTCCCATTGTAGTTTCCAAATGTTTTATGCCATTCCATTGCCTCCATCCCGGCCATTATTATGAGCCGTTCTCCCTTCAGCGGCCTCCCCTGCCAGACTCCTTGTGTCCTACTATGAACTTCAGCAGCCAGTCATCAGACCATCAGACCACAGTAACTGACAGAAAAACATTTTACACCTGCCAACAGAGCTGTAGAGTTTTTATATCTCATTAGGCCCAACTCTCTCATAATAACTATTTAACCACATCGTCAGAAGTTTGGATATATCGTTTTAATGGTGTTTATTTCAATTACAAGCTAGCTAGCACAAGAAATACAGCCAATCTGTTTGGAAATAAGGAAATGGTCTGTCCCTGGGAGCGTGACAGGGCGTTGGAGCATGACAAATAATACTAGTCGACTAAGGCATCTCGAGACCCTAAGATTCTGCTTCCTTGCAATAGCTTCACCTCCTAAAACACCATCACAACATTAAAAACACTAATCGTGTTTATCAAAGCCTTGCTTTTCTCAGAGGTCTCTCCGAGAGTAATTGGAGACGGTGCAGAATTTCAGCACAAAATATCTCAGTGCATTTTCTTTTATTATTGGGGTGAGAACACATCCTATTGAGAGCAAGTTGTAGATACAGCTGTGTTATACTATGAGTGCGGTTCCATGCCTCTCCAAAACCACATTCTCACAAGACAAATCCGGACTTAAACCTTCTCATTTACAATAGGGTCAGAAATGATTGACACCCTTGATAAAGATTAGCAATAATGACTCATTAGAATAAATATTTCAAATGTTGAGATATATTGTGAATGATGAGGAGTGAGAAAGTTACAAAGGGTCAAAGGTCATACCCCCAAGACATGCTAACCTTGGCATGTCTTGGAGGTATGACCTTTGGCCCATCTGTACGTTTCTCACTCATCATTATTCACAGTTCATTCAGAATGATCCGTAACCATGGTAACAGCCACATTAATGCAGAGATGTTTAGAAACATATTATATTCTTATTTAAAATAAAAGTGATTCCAAAATGACACGATACATTGTTTACCATTCATTTCTATTGGGCACAAAGTAATTTGAAACACGACCAAATGCATCCAGCCAGTTTGTCACAAACTTGATGTAGTCATTGTGTGCTAGGAATATGGGACCAAATACTAAACTTTTGACTACTACATTTAAAATAATATTTCGGGGTGTCAACGATGTATACCCCTACCTTTTTGAAAAGAAATATAAGTATTACTTATTAAACTAAATCTCTTTCTCTGAGCAATATATCCACGTTATTAAAAATTATAAAGTGGATATATATATATATTTTAAATTGCATTCAATACATTTCATTATTTGAATTATGCATTTTATACAGTCATTATTGCTCATTTTTATCAAGGTTGTCAACCATTTCCAACCCCACTGTACATCTCAGCTGAGAAAGCAAATGTGTTGTGGATCTGTATAGATCAAATGGGTTGCCAGAAATAAAGATGACAACTGAGATGATGACTACTGAGATGATGACTTAGGGATATAGACAAGAACTGAAATAAGAAAAGGGATTACAGTATGTTAAAAGATAATATTACATGGTAGCCTGAGTGCCAGTCTGCTTGTGATATCATGCCAACTCCTTGTCAATCATAGTCAGTGGGGAACCATGAGAGGCTTCTAGGCCTTCAGAGGCAAAATAAAATAATGTTGTTTTAACTCCTACTTCATCTTTTAAAGAATTTTAATTATCTTCTGATTTCCTCTCTTCAGTTGTGTTGGAAAGAGAAGAGTTAATACTGAAAATAAAAATATATCCAATCAGGATTTTAGTTGGTGATCTCTGGGAAGAAAAATCGAGCTCAGCCAGCCATTAGCTAGGCCTTCAGAAGCTGTACAGAAGGCCTCTGCCTTCAACTGTACTAGAGACGAATTTTGGAGTGACAGTGGAATGAACCAATCACATTTAGACTAGCAATGTGATGGGTAGGCCTTCCTTCTACCCCTACAAGTCACTACTTAGAGCGCAAGAAAACACAATCAGTAGATTAATCAGTGGCGCAAGCAGTAATTTCCCCACGCTAATGCCTCGATCACGCATACAGCTTCTTTGTGCAAAATGGTACGCAACATCATCTGAATATGTGTGCAACAAAAGTTCAACATTCACCTTCTGCTACCATTTGTGTCAAACCCATCTACGTATACAATTTGAGGTACACATTCGATGAATCCAACGCGTGGCCACACAGAACGCACTGCAACTGCCTTTGCAACGCAATGCTGCAAGGCAAACGCAGCGTTCCATTGGAAATGAATGTACTTCTGGTGTACCAAAATGCAATGACGCTGTTGGGTGATCGAGGCGCTACGCTAGTAAAGTTAGCTAGAGTGACAATGTTAGCTAGTTTGTGTTGTGGTAGTGTGACAATGTTAGCCAGCTTGTGTTGTGGCAGTATGACAATGTTAGCCAGCTTGTGTTGTGGCAGTATGACAATGTTAGCCAGCTTGTGTTGTGGCAGTATGACAATGTTAGCCAGCTTGTGTTGTGGCAGTATGACAATGTTAGCCAGCTTGTGTTGTGGCAGTATGACAATGTTAGCCAGCTTGTGTTGTGGCAGTATGACAATGTTAGCCAGCTTGGGTTGTGGCAGTGTGACAATGTTAGCCAGCTTGTGTTGTGGCAGTATGACAATGTTAGCCAGCTTGTGTTGTGGCAGTGTGACAATGTTAGCCAGCTTGGGTTGTGGCAGTGTGACAATGTTAGCCAGCTTGTGTTGTGGCAGTATGACAATGTTAGCCAGCTTGTGTTGTGGCAGTGTGACAATGTTAGCCAGCTTGTGTTGTGGCAGTATGACAATGTTAGCCAGCTTGTGTTGTGGCAGTGTGACAATGTTAGCCAGCTTGTGTTGTGGCAGTATGACAATGTTAGCCAGCTTGTGTTGTGGCAGTATGACAATGTTAGCCAGCTTGTGTTGTGGCAGTATGACAATGTTAGCCAGCTTGGGTTGTGGCAGTGTGACAATGTTAGCCAGCTTGTGTTGTGGCAGTATGACAATGTTAGCCAGCTTGGGTTGTGGCAGTGTGACAATGTTAGCCAGCTTGTGTTGTGGCAGTATGACAATGTTAGCCAGCTTGTGTTGTGGCAGTGTGACAATGTTAGCCAGCTTGTGTTGTGGCAGTGTGACAATGTTAGCCAGCTTGTGTTGTGGCAGTATGACAATGTTAGCCAGCTTGTGTTGTGGCAGTATGACAATGTTAGCCAGCTTGGGTTGTGGCAGTGTGACAATGTTAGCCAGCTTGTGTTGTGGCAGTATGACAATGTTAGCCAGCTTGGGTTGTGGCAGTGTGACAATGTTAGCCAGCTTGTGTTGTGGCAGTATGACAATGTTAGCCAGCTTGTGTTGTGGCAGTGTGACAATGTTAGCCAGCTTGTGTTGTGGCAATATGACAATGTTAGCCAGCTTGGGTTGTGGCAGTGTGACAATGTTAGCCAGCTTGTGTTGTGGCAGTATGACAATGTTAGCCAGCTTGTGTTGTGGCAGTATGACAATGTTAGCCAGCTTGTGTTGTGGCAGTATGACAATGTTAGCCAGCTTGTGTTGTGGCAGTGTGACAATGTTAGCCAGCTTGTGTTGTGGCAGTATGACAATGTTAGCCAGCTTGGGTTGTGGCAGTGTGACAATGTTAGCCAGCTTGTGTTGTGGCAGTATGACAATGTTAGCCAGCTTGGGTTGTGGCAGTGTGACAATGTTAGCCAGCTTGTGTTGTGGCAGTATGACAATGTTAGCCAGCTTGGGTTGTGGCAGTGTGACAATGTTAGCCAGCTTGTGTTGTGGCAGTATGACAATGTTAGCCAGCTTGTGTTGTGGCAGTGTGACAATGTTAGCCAGCTTGTGTTGTGGCAGTATGACAATGTTAGCCAGCTTGTGTTGTGGCAGTATGACAATGTTAGCCAGCTTGTGTTGTGGCAGTATGACAATGTTAGCCAGCTTGTGTTGTGGCAGTATGACAATGTTAGCCAGCTTGTGTTGTGGCAGTGTGACAATGTTAGCCAGCTTGTGTTGTGGCAGTATGACAATGTTAGCCAGCTTGTGTTGTGGCAGTATGACAATGTTAGCCAGCTTGTGTTGTGGCAGTATGACAATGTTAGCCAGCTTGTGTTGTGGCAGTATGACAATGTTAGCCAGCTTGTGTTGTGGCAGTATGACAATGTTAGCCAGCTTGTGTTGTGGCAGTATGACAATGTTAGCCAGCTTGTGTTGTGGCAGTATGACAATGTTAGCCAGCTTGTGTTGTGGCAGTATGACAATGTTAGCCAGCTTGTGTTGTGGCAGTATGACAATGTTAGCCAGCTTGTGTTGTGGCAGTATGACAATGTTAGCCAGCTTGTGTTGTGGCAGTATGACAATGTTAGCCAGCTTGTGTTGTGGCAGTGTGACAATGTTAGCCAGCTTGTGTTGTGGCAGTATGACAATGTTAGCCAGCTTGTGTTGTGGCAGTATGACAATGTTAGCCAGCTTGTGTTGTGGCAGTATGACAATGTTAGCCAGCTTGTGTTGTGGCAGTATGACAATGTTAGCCAGCTTGTGTTGTGGCAGTGTGACAATGTTAGCCAGCTTGTGTTGTGGCAGTGTGACAATGTTAGCCAGCTTGTGTTGTGGCAGTGTGACAATGTTAGCCAGCTTGTGTTGTGGCAGTATGACAATGTTAGCCAGCTTGTGTTGTGGCAGTGTGACAATGTTAGCCAGCTTGTGTTGTGGCAGTATGACAATGGCGATGGCGGATGCAGCAGCTTTTATCAACTTCAAGGTGGAAGTTGCTGCACATTTTTTAGCATCACTCTTTTCAAGATGAACTTTCAAACTTCTTTCAAACTTTGTTCACAAATCATCATCATCTGCTGTGGCTTTGTCTGTTGTTGCAGCTCGCTTGCGTCTCTTTGAAAAGAATAACAGTGAGACATTGCTGCATTTAAACTTTCGATCACGTGTTAGTGTGATGAACGTGATCAAATGTATTTGCAATGGGAAGTAATAGCTGGTTTGTTCATTTCGGAAATGGCTGTGCTTTTGCATGGTTCCTACTGGAGTGAATGGGCTGCGTATTCTTTAAGCATGATTTGATGCTGTGTGTGACTGCAGTCTTCTGTCTATCAGCCGTGTCTGTGTGTTTTGACCAACATTGGCTCTCCTTCAGCGCCATGATGGAGTGCACAGGTAATACGGTCGCTGTCCTTTCAGCACCACGAGCCTGTCCCCTTTGATGTGGCACTGTTGTTGTCGCTATTGGTGATAGTGGTGTTAGGTTACCATAGGTTGTGTGAACAGTGTGCTTTTTGCTTTGCTGGTGGCATTATTTTATGATGTGTGCCCATGCCGGTTCTGTGTGTGCTGCAGCCCAAAGCACAGCCAGGCTTGTTTGATCCATTCATAATGTCATCAAAAAGCATCGCTCCTCCTTCACAAGAACTAGAATGGTCCGACTACAGGAAAATATAATGTCGGCCGCATTAAGTGATGCTATACGCGCTGTTATTTTCTAGAGTTTTCAGTTTGATACAATGTATTGGTCCCTCTGAAGGCCTAGATCCGATAGTCAGGGTTCACCACCGATCAGTGTCATGTTTGGCTTAACAATGTGCAATAGAGTTGGTAAGAGCAGAAACAGATCTGGGACCAGGCTAACGGTATGTATCTAATGAGATGGCCATTTGGTGGTGGAATGTAGTTAATTACATGGGCGTGGTGTTGGTTGTACTAACGAGGTTTGTCTGCCTCGCCGCTCTGTATGTGTTTAATTGAGCTTGTTTAATATTGTTATGGATCTCAGTCGTTCCATTTACCCAGGATTAATAGCTAGATTCCCTCTCCACTCAGAGTGAAAGGCTTCATCCCAAATGGCACCCTATTCCCTATATAGTGGACTACTTTTGATCACGTCCCACAGGGCTCTGCGTAGGGGATACGGTTCCATTTGGGACACAACCAAAATGAATAAGAGAGAAAAATAATTTACTGCCACAAGTGACAGGCACAAACAGAAAACTAAAAGTCTAGATTATTATATTTATATATTCACCCCCTGGCTTGAAAATATGTAGATTTAGGGGCGGCTTGATTTATGAACAGTTGACTTTTTCAACTAAATAAATTGCTAATGCAGTGGCAGGTGCGGTAGAAATGGCCTGCAGGTAATTATATATGACACCTAAAGTAGCCTATTAAAAATAATTCCATCGTTGAAGTGGCACTTGGCAGAGGCAGGGGAGCTGTGAGAGGATACAGAAAGGGATGCTTTCTGCCCTCTGAGTGTGTGAGTTTGTGTGCAGATTCGGTTCAATTAAGGCCATACAGATAATAATGAATGCGTTTTAGCTCTCCTCTGTACATACTTTTGCGTGTGTGTGTGTGTGTGTGTGTAACTATTCTTGTGGGGACCAGCAGTCCCATAAGAATAGTAAACAAACAACATTTTGACCAACTGGGGACATTTTGTTAGTCCCCACGAGGTCAAATACTATTTCTAGGGGGTTTAGGGTTAAGGTTAGAATTAGTGTTTGAATTACATTAAGTGTTAGGAGTTAGGGTTAGTTTTAGGGTTAGGAGCTAAGGTTAAGTTTAGGGTTAGGGTAAGAGTATGGGTTACGGTTAGGTTTAGGGTTCAGGGAAAATAGGAGTTTGAATAGGACTGAACTGTGTGTCCCCACAAGGTTAGCTGTACAAGACTGTGTGTGTGTGTGTGTGGCTAACAGCGTGAAACTGATAATTCATTAGATTAGTCCCTTATGGAAGGGCTAAGTGGTCTCTTGGTGGTTCATTTTTCAATCAAATTTGCAGCCGGTGCTGTTCTGAGACCAAGTGAGGATGTTTTACACACAGGAGAGGTGTCACAACAGGAACAGAAATATAACCATCTGGACTACTTGATTACGTGACATTGATATGGTACTGGTAGTCCCTGCATATAGCATCATTCTTGTGTATAATTAGGATTATTTTTTTTTACTCTGCATCATTGGGAAGGGCTCAGAAGCCAGCGTTTCCGAGTAATGTATATATATACCCGTTGTTTTCGGGTGTATGTGACAAATGCAATTTGATTTGATTTGACACGATTCACACTTAATAACATTCACAGAAAAACATAAATAGTGCCGCTATACTGATAACCAAACTATCAGTATGCATTTCAACATCGAATCAAATCAACTTAAATCATTCACAACAGGAAGTCCAGGGTATGACCCAGATATTTAACTAGCTTCAGAAGGGAATAGCATTCCATTTCTGGCACAATGAATGAAATGATTGGAAACAGTTGGCTCCCATGTGTAGCCGAACTCCTGAGAGGTGCTGCTGAATTTAAGGGTTTGCACCTACAGCTCCTCTCCCCTTTCTCCTGCTCTCCCCTATGACATGAGAGAGATGAAGGGATGGAGATTAGAGAGTGAGGAGAGAGGAGAGATTTCGCCCCTCTGCTACCCATCAGGCCCTCTGCTGGAGAGATCAAAGGGCCATGATATCACACTTCTGGGCACCTGTTGGGGGGGGGAATTCAAATCATTCAATTTGAGATGTGAATGTTATAGTACTGTTCGTGGCCAAAAACGCATGAAAATGGTCCCACATGCAGACCAAGTGTTCTGTATTTCATCAGTTAACAAGTTAAGATCTAGGCCTTGATGTAAGAGCAATTTCTACCTGGAGTCTTGTTAGTCGGTGAAAAAGTGGGAAACTTCAGAGGCTGGAGAGGCACAGCACCAATTATTTAGGCAAATACACACCTTCCCCATGGGGGAGAGGGGAGGGGAGGAGAGGAGAGAGAGGGAGGGCTGAGAGCAGCTATTGATTAGCACTGCAGTGCCATATTCTTTCTTATACGCACATACACACACACACTCTCTCTCTCTCTCCCCCCCCTCTCTCTCTCTCCCCCCTCTCTCTCTCCCCCCCACCTCCCCCCTCTCTCTCTCTCTCCCCCCTCTCTCTCTCTCTCTCTCTCTCTCTCTCTCCCCTCCCCACCTCCCCCCTCTCTCTCTCTCTCTCTCTCTCTCTCTCTCTCGCTCCTCTCTCACTTTATACTGAAAATCAGACGGTGGCCGTCATGCTACAGGACAAATTATAGAGATTTGAGGCCAGTAAACTCCTTCCTTTCCTTTCCTCTCTCTTTACCTCTCTCTCTCTTTCTCTTGCTCCCCTCCCCCCATCCCTATCTCCCCCTCCCTTCCTGAGGGTGCCCTGGTCTTTGGTGATGTCAGCCTTAGTCACACACAGGTCCGAAGGCCAAAGCAGTTTAAAGGCTTCCTTACCTTTTACTATTCTGGTCACCGGTCTCTCTCTATAGCTACGCACACGCGCAGCCCTGCCCTTAAAAGGTAGGATTCTTCATAACTATCTTTTGTCTCAACAGTAGGTTGAGCAGAAAGGGAGGTCAGGTTTCTTGTAGTGGGTACACACTCCCTCAGTCTCGACATGTAAAACAGTCAATCCATCCACTGACAAAAGGACGTGTGATAGAGCGATGACCGAGAAGAAGAAATAAAACACATACTACCTCCGTCTAAAACCATCTAAACCCGAACATCCATTTCCATTGAAAAATGTATATTATTGATATTCGAGTATAAGATGATTTAGTCAATCAATGTACATGCCACGCAGAGATATTGAAACAAACAATTCAAAAAAAAAATCTACCTGCAATACAGTATGCTGGGAAAACGATAATGATGAGTGTGGTTTGGGGTTAACACTGGTTATTAAAACCAACACCTGGATTCTTTTCCACCAATGAGTGTTATTTCAATACTTACAGAGTTCATTTAACACCTGAATCAACACTAGAAATGTTACACTGAAAAATCAACACTAGGTAACACTGGCCAATTTGCTGTGGACGGACATACACAAACTCACTCTCACTCTCTCTCTCGCTCCCTCTCTCTGTCACTTCGTAATGGCAATCAGAGGGTGGCTGTCACGCTACAAGACAAATTATAGAGATCTGAGACCAGTAAACTCCTTCCTTTCCTCTCACTCTACCTCTCCCCCCTCTCTCCCTCCATCCCCGTCTCTCCTTCCCTGCCTGTGGGTACCCTGGTCTTTGGTGATGTCATCTTGAGGTGTCCACATGCTTCCCAACCGATACAGTTTCGAAGAGTGTGCCTATATTGTGACATTTTGTGTTGTTTTTGTTCGTTTTGGACTTCTGTGAGTGATTTTTCAGCTGTTCAGGCTCACAAAAACAAAATTCCGGAGGCAAGCCGAAGTCTACACTAGGGCTGTGGCGGTCATGAAATTTGTGTCAGCCCGGTTATTGTCAGGCTAAAGACTGCCGGTCTCACGGTAATTGACCGTTAATTAACATAAACACGTTTAGCATCTCCGGGCCTCCACGCAAACAAGCTGCTGATGCGCACATCTACATTTTTTAAAAAGTCAACCTGTTTCAAATGATCCCTTTTACACTCAACATAGCCACTTCCAATTCACACTCTGTTCCTTGCCTCAGGCTGGACACACTCTTCTCTCATCAAGTGGCCATATTTTCACCCGTCAAACTATTCTCAATTCAATCTTGTCTTTACTAATATGTCAAATCAGTTTTGATTTAGAAATGGCCCAGGGGAACAGGGGCAGAGGAAAAAGACAGTTCGTCCATATGCACTCGAATAGCGAATGGAGGCCACTTTCCTGCCGGTTTGTTTCACTCATGTCAGGTAGGCTACTCCGGTTATCTGGCTGTGCAACAGGTGGCATTCCGCCCAAACTATGTATGCCAAGGGGCTGTCCAACCCTGGTCCTGCAGCTACCCAGTGCTTCATTTGGGAAACCAAGTGAACTCTGTATGGGAGCATCTATAGTAAGGTTTTCACAACAAAACATATTTCATTAAACTGTTGACAGCCCCGCTCTCTGCACAATGGAGAAAGGAATATTGTATAAATAATCATTAAGCACAATCATTATTTGAATTCAGTTTTTTGGGGGGGGCTTGGGCTCATATATAGGCCTATGCATATGCATAAGCTCTAATATGCATATGGGGGTTTGAATTAATCATCACCTTAGAATGCACTTTCCATTTCGTTGTGCTAGGCTTTGAAACAACACCCACAATGACATCCACAATCGATCATCACAGTGAGGTGAGTTTTAAAAACACATACTGTTTTGATGATAAGTGTTTGGTGTCATGTTTTTATTGAATTTGCATTGATGTCAGAGTGATTAGAGGGACAATAGAGTCCTGAGTACCAGGCCATTCGGGACCTGATGATTAGTGAGTTGGGTGCTACTAACACATGTCCAGAGTGCATAAGAGATTACATTCACATAGAATTTTACTGCGGTCATGACTTCATGACTGCTGGTGTGGCGGTAATACGGTCCCCGCAACAGCCCTAGTCTACGCCCCTTTCGTCAGTGATTGGTCAACGGTAGGGATTCTTCAATAGTCGTTGTTGTCATTCAACGAGAGACGACTCGTTGTCATGCACATTTCTTCATTGAAAAATACTGCACCAAAAACCTTTGGTATGCAAAATGCATTGTACAGGGATGATTTCTGTATTTTGAAAGTTCTATGTGTTGAACACATGATTGGTGACACGCAAAACATTTTGGGACTACGTCAACAATGGACTAATGAAACCAATTCCAAAAGATAGTTTTTGGGTGGGGAGTGTCCCTTTAAGGGAGTATGCGAACGCAATCCTTCGGTTCGCCTAGTCGACTTCGGCGAGACGCCACTCAAACTGAAGCTTACTGACGTCTTCGGTCACACACAGGTCCCCAGGTAGCCTGTGAAGGAGGGAGGGATGGAGAGATCAGGAATGGAGAGAAGGATGGATGAAAGAGGGGTTGCCCTTGAGGCGCAGTGGGGCCCTGCTCTGCCACAAAGGCTATTCAACTCGAACACTTATTGGCTATTCCTTCTCTCCCTCTATGTATTATTCACACACATCCAAAAAGACAGAGACAGTTAAAAATACATGGACAAGGCCAACACAGTTTAGAGGCTTTCTTGCCTTTTCCTATTCTGCTCTCTGGGTCTCGCCAGTCTCTTTCTATAGCTATGCACACACACACACACACACACACACACACACACACACACACACACACACACACACACACACACACACACACACACACACACACACAGCTCTGCTCTTAAAGATAGTTATGAAGAACCCGCTCCTTTGTCTCAAAGTGGATTGGGTGAAAATGGAGGTCAGATTTCATGTAGTAGATATAGATATCTGTTACATATTCCCTCAGTCTCTGCAAAAACAGTGCATTCGGAAAGCATTCAGTCCCCTTGACTTTTTACACATTTTGTTAGGTTACAGCCTTATTCTACAACGTATTACATTGTGTTTTCCCCTCATCAATCTACACACAATGCCCCATAATGACGAAGCAAAAACAGATTCAGACATTTTTGCTAATTTATTAAAAATAAACAGCTGAAATATTACATTTACTTGAGTATTCAGATCCTTTACTCAGTACTTTGTTGAAGCACCTTTGGCAGCAATTACAGCCGCGAGTCTTCTTGGGTATGATGAGTTTCTCCCATTCTTCTCTGCAGATCCTCTCAAGCTCTGTCAGGTTGGATGGGGAACGATGCGGCATAGCTATTTTCAGGTCTCTTCAGAGATGTTCGATGGGGTTCAAGTCCGGGCTCTGGCTGGGCCTCAAGGATATTAAGAGACTTGTCCCGAAGCCACTCCTGCGTTGTCTTGCCTGTGTGCTTAGGGTCATTGTCCTGTTGGAAGGTAAACCTTCACCCCAGTCTGAGGTCCTGAGAGCTCTGGAGCAGGTTTTCATTAAGGATCTCTCTGTACTTTGCTCCGTTCATCCTTCCCTCTATGCTGACTAGTCTCCCAGTCCCTGCCACTGAATAACATCCCCTCAGCATGATGCTGCCACCACCATGCTTCACCGTAGGGATGGTGCCAGGTTTCCTCCAGAAGTGACGCTTAGCATTGAGGCCAAAGAGTTCAATCTTGGTTTCATCAGACCAGAGAATCTTGTTTCTCAAGGTCTGAGAGTCTTTAGGTGCCTTTTGGCAAACTCCAAGCGGGCTGTCATGTGCCTTTTACTGAGGAGTGGCTTCCGTCTGGCCATTCTACCATAAAGGCCTGATTGGTGGAGTGCTGCAGAGATGGTTGCCCTTCTGGAAGGTTCTCCCATCTCCACAGAGGTACTCTAGAGCTCTGTCAGAGTGACCATTGGGTTCTCTGTCACCTCCCTGACCAAGGCCCTTCTCCCTCGATTGCTCAGTTTGGCCTGGCGGCCAGCTCTAGGAAGAGTCTTGGTGGTTCTAAACTTCTTCCATTTAAGAATGATGGAGGCCACTGTGTTCTTGGGGACCTTCAATGCTGAAGAAATGTTTTGGTACCCTTCCCCAGATCTGTGCCTCGACACAATCCTGTCTCTGAGCTCTACGGACAATTCCTTTGAACTCATGGCTTGGTATTTGCTCTGATATGCACTGTCAACTGTGGGACCTTACATAGACAGGTGTGTGCCTTTCCAAATCATGTCCAATCAATTGAATTTAACACAGGTGGACTCCAATCAAGTTGTAGAAACAGCTCAAGGATGATCAATGGAAACAGGATGCACCTGAGCTCAATTGAGAGTCTCATAGCAAAGGGTCTGAATACTTATGTAAAGATATTTCTGTTCGTTTTTTTTTATACATTTGCAAAAAATAAAATTAAAAACTGTTTTCACTTTGTCATTATGGGGTGTTGTGTATAGATTGCTGAGGACATTTCTTTTTATTTAATACATTTTTGGGAAAAGCGGTAAAGTAACTAAATGTGGAAAAAGTCAAGGGGTCTGAATTCTTTCCGAAGGCGCTGTACATCAGCAAATCCATCCATTGACAGAGGGATATGTGGTAGAGGGATAGTAGAGAGGAAGAATACACATAGACATCCTGATGACGAGTCCGGAAATGGGTTCCGAGGGAACAGGAGAGTGCATATATTATGACATTTTGTGACGTTTTAGTCCGTTTCGGACTCCGGTGTTATGTTTCTGGTCGGCAAGCCGAAGTCTACACTAGGTCTGTGGCGGTCGTGAAATTTGTGTCAGCCTGTTATTGTCAGGCTAAAGTCTGCCGGTCTCACGGTAATTGACCGTTAATTAACATAAACACGTTTAGCATCTCCGGGCTTCCACACAAACAAGCTGCTGATGCGCACATTTGGAACATCTACATTTTTTAAAAGTTTAATAACTCAACTGATTCAACACCACCACAGTAAATCCACTATTTATTTGAGGCAGGTCGAGAGAAACATTATGATATGAAGAAAATGTATTTCAGAAGAACAGAATATGAGTTGGCCTACCGTATGTTATCTGGCTATGTGCCATGCTATGGGCTGTAGGCTTGTTCATTTAGCAGGCAAGATATAAGTCCCCTGACATTATTTTATATGATATGATTTTATAGTAAAAGAACATAGTTGAACTTAGCGGAATACAGTAGAAAGGATATTTTTCCCATTCCAGAGCGAGTGTGAATATGAAGTAGCTGTGTAAAGGGGATCATTTGAAACAGGTCCTATACACTAGATTTAGAGATATTTGGCAACTGTAGTTGTGAATGATGCAAACCATAGTGCCGAGCTGCCGACCACCATTTAACCTCTGTTTAAGTATTCACAGCCTATTTTCAGCTCTCTCTCCTCGTCCACTAATGTTGTTTCCATGTTTTCCCACAATCCTTTTAAAAATAATTCTGGGGGTGCTGATAAAACGTAGAAACAGCTCCCTCTGGACAGGAGGCTGGGAAAAGAGAGGAGAGTTCATATTTATTCCCTACTTTTCCCCTCATTCTTTTCCAACCCTCTCGTTCCCCTCGTTCCCTGTATTCTAACAAAGCCCTAGGAGACAGTAAGCTGGGTCAAGTCCAGAATTTGAATATTTTCAAACAACTTGGAAAGTACAGAGGTGAGGGTGATTTAGCTTGAGGTTTGCCCTTTGGGACTACTCCATCACTCACCGCAACCAAGAGAACCAACCACTGAGTATCAAACGTCCACCTGTCTCCTTATGTTGTTCAGCAACAAAAAACAGAGCTCTTGTTCACGCCATGCAACCATCTTGCTTTGACTACCCGTATACCGTAGATAGACAGGATAACGTTAAGAAGACATAACACAGTGCAGTCACTTGCCCTGACCATCCTTGCTTGGACTACCCATAGAGATATACTGCATAATAATAACCAGACAGTTTCTCTCTCAGGCAAAAGCTGTTTTGTAGTGTGTCACTCTGACAGGCCGTTTATAAGAGGCAGCCTACGGAGTCATTTTACACAACTCCTCCTCAACCCTGGGGGCCCCCTTAGAGGCAGGTGACAAGTCTCAGAGAACAGCCCAGACACACTTCTAACACACACAGACCAAGAACACTGCTAACACACACACACACACACACTTCTTACACACACAGACCAAGCACACTTCTAACACAAGCAGACCAAGAACACTACTAACACACACTTCTTACACAAACAGACCAAGAACCCTACTAACACACACTTCTAACACAAGCAGACCAAGAACACTACTAACTAGAACCCTACTAACACACACTTCTTACACACACAGTCCAAGAACCCTACTAACACACACTTCTTACACAAGCAGACCAAGAACCCTACTAACACACACTTCTAACACAAGCAGACCAAGAACACTACTAACACACACTTCTTACACAAGCAGACCAAGAACCCTACTAACACACACTTCTTACACAAGCAGACCAAGAACCCTACTAACACACACTTCTTACACAAGCAGACCAAGAACCCTACTAACACACACTTCTTACACAAGCAGACCAAGAACCCTACTAACACACACTTCTTACACAAGCAGACCAAGAACACTACTAACACACACTTCTTACACAAGCAGACCAAGAACACTACTAACACACACTTCTTACACAAGCAGACCAAGAACCCTACTAACACACACTTCTAACACAAGCAGACCAAGAACCCTACTAACACACACTTCTTACACAAGCAGACCAAGAACCCTACTAACACACACTTCTTACACAAGCAGACCAAGAACCCTACTAACACACACTTCTAACACAAGCAGACCAAGAACACTACTAACACACACTTCTTACACAAGCAGACCAAGAACACTCCTCACAGAGACTTTTAAGACTCACACAATCCTCAAACACACATCCTACATCCATCTACGCACAAACACAGACAAACACACAAACCTAACACATGCACCCCAAATACACTCCTGACAATCCCACACATATTTCATTCACACCCATTTCACAATCTCCTCACACAAACGCGTTACACACACTTAGCCCAAACACAGTACTCTCACCCCTTACACAACTTCCTTACAGACCTGACCCAATAACACTTGTTACCCCCATTCTCTTAAAGGGATAGATGCCCCGACCACACAATCCGATTGATTATGAAAACAAACTCTGGTGACCTCGACTCACTCTCAAAGAGCTTGAGGAGGAACTGGTAGACACATCATAACTTACCACGTAAACAAACGTCACTCAAAAAACTGTGTGTGTGTGTGTGTGTGTGTGTGTGCGTGCGTGCGTGCGTGCGGTCATGAGTGTGTTGCCAGCGGGGCTCGTTTGATGAATCATCAGTACGTCAACTTGGCTGAAAAGAAATTATTTCAGACGGAAAATTAGAGCTCTCCTCATTAGTGAGGGCCTGGTCTTCGCTCTCTGTGGTGTGGCGGCCATCTTGTTTGAGACAGGCAGAGAGAGTCTACGTCTGTGTCCCCCTTATTCCCTATGTAGTGCACTACTTTTGACCAGTCAAAAGTAGTGGACGGCTTAGGGAATAGGGTGCCATTTGGGAAGCAGTCTGTTGCTCCTCTCTAATGAGATCTCCTGGTTGTTGTTGTTGTTGTGATGTGAAGAACCCCTGGCTTCATTATCAGCCACTTAATTCTCTCATCATTAAGGAGATCAACAGCACAATCATCAGAGTCCTGAGACTCCTGAGAGAGACACTCTCTCTATTTCTCTCTGTTGATCTCAATCTCTTCTTCTATCCCTCTCTTCTCTCCGTCTCTAAATCGCTCTCTCTTCCCTCTCTCTCCCTTCCTAACTCAGTTCACAGTAATACAGACACATATTAGCCCACTTTCTGTCTGGACCTGTCCAATCACATCCTCAGAAGTCTTGCCTTCTGGCCTTCTGGTCGTCTGTAACTCGTGTCTTTTAAACTCTTCAATGCAGAGGGCGAAATCCTCACGATGACTTCTATGTGCCATGTATGACTCATGAGCATGTATTTGTTCATTCCATTCCAGTCTAATTGTTGTCTTCGGAGTGTCATGGAGGAACACAATGTTGTTAATAATCCACTGAGCAGTCTTTGAAATGATCCTCTTTCATCAACGTGTTCTTAGTTCAACTACAGAGTGCATGATGTTCCGGGGGCCTGAAAATATTTGCTCTCGCCAATTTGATTCTCAGCAAGACTCTGAAATGATCATTCCCTTACACCCCCTCTATCCTCTTACCTCTTGACCAGATGGGAGCAGAGAGATTCATGGACAGACTAGGAAATCCAGCTCAGGCAACAGAGAAACGATCTTCTCCTCATCCTATCAGACGACAGTAACACAGTAATACAGAGACTCTGGGTAATATCATCCATGGCAGCAGATAATACTGCTCCAGAGGCTGCATTGTTGGAGTGTCGCGTTATCTACTAAACCTTCACACACACACACACATGCACTCGCGCACCAACGCACGCCTGCACACACAGTATTCCTCCCCAACACAAATGCATTTTGAATAGCACGGGAAATGATGGGCAAAGACATCACTAATGTTCCCTTTTCTATCTGACCTTTTCTTCAGTTTAAATGGTTGAAACAGAATGGATCCCGAGCCTGTCTACACAGTGATCCAGAGTCCCATAGATCTAATAATCAACAGTATAATCACCAACCTGGCCCCTCAGGAGCTTCTCAATCAATACCCAACCAGGCAGGCAGGCAGGACAGGTGTAGGCCTGTTTAACCTGCCTTACAGGGGGCAACGGAGGGAGGAGATACCCACAGTCTGTGTCCACTACCAGCCCTGCTCTGTAGAGAGACGGGGGGTGAAACATGGAGCAGCAAGGAGGAAGGGTTACTGGAGGGAAACTGTTGTGTCTGGTTGGGGTATCCAGGGCTGGAACGTCCATACATCCATCCTCCATCTCATTTCAAGAACCCTACTAACACACACTTCTTACACAAGCAGACCAAGAACCCTACTAACACACACTTCTTACACAAGCAGACCAAGAACACTACTAACACACACTTCTTACACAAGCAGACCAAGAACACTACTAACACACACTTCTTACACAAGCAGACCAAGAACCCTACTAACACACACTTCTAACACAAGCAGACCAAGAACCCTACTAACACACACTTCTTACACAAGCAGACCAAGAACCCTACTAACACACACTTCTTACACAAGCAGACCAAGAACCCTACTAACACACACTTCTAACACAAGCAGACCAAGAACACTACTAACACACACTTCTTACACAAGCAGACCAAGAACACTCCTCACAGAGACTTTTAAGACTCACACAATCCTCAAACACACATCCTACATCCATCTACGCACAAACACAGACAAACACACAAACCTAACACATGCACCCCAAATACACTCCTGACAATCCCACACATATTTCATTCACACCCATTTCACAATCTCCTCACACAAACGCGTTACACACACTTAGCCCAAACACAGTACTCTCACCCCTTACACAACTTCCTTACAGACCTGACCCAATAACACTTGTTACCCCCATTCTCTTAAAGGGATAGATGCCCCGACCACACAATCCGATTGATTATGAAAACAAACTCTGGTGACCTCGACTCACTCTCAAAGAGCTTGAGGAGGAACTGGTAGACACATCATAACTTACCACGTAAACAAACGTCACTCAAAAAACTGTGTGTGTGTGTGTGTGTGTGTGTGTGCGTGCGTGCGTGCGTGCGTGCGGTCATGAGTGTGTTGCCAGCGGGGCTCGTTTGATGAATCATCAGTACGTCAACTTGGCTGAAAAGAAATTATTTCAGACGGAAAATTAGAGCTCTCCTCATTAGTGAGGGCCTGGTCTTCGCTCTCTGTGGTGTGGCGGCCATCTTGTTTGAGACAGGCAGAGAGAGTCTACGTCTGTGTCCCCCTTATTCCCTATGTAGTGCACTACTTTTGACCAGTCAAAAGTAGTGGACGGCTTAGGGAATAGGGTGCCATTTGGGAAGCAGTCTGTTGCTCCTCTCTAATGAGATCTCCTGGTTGTTGTTGTTGTTGTGATGTGAAGAACCCCTGGCTTCATTATCAGCCACTTAATTCTCTCATCATTAAGGAGATCAACAGCACAATCATCAGAGTCCTGAGACTCCTGAGAGAGACACTCTCTCTATTTCTCTCTGTTGATCTCAATCTCTTCTTCTATCCCTCTCTTCTCTCCGTCTCTAAATCGCTCTCTCTTCCCTCTCTCTCCCTTCCTAACTCAGTTCACAGTAATACAGACACATATTAGCCCACTTTCTGTCTGGACCTGTCCAATCACATCCTCAGAAGTCTTGCCTTCTGGCCTTCTGGTCGTCTGTAACTCGTGTCTTTTAAACTCTTCAATGCAGAGGGCGAAATCCTCACGATGACTTCTATGTGCCATGTATGACTCATGAGCATGTATTTGTTCATTCCATTCCAGTCTAATTGTTGTCTTCGGAGTGTCATGGAGGAACACAATGTTGTTAATAATCCACTGAGCAGTCTTTGAAATGATCCTCTTTCATCAACGTGTTCTTAGTTCAACTACAGAGTGCATGATGTTCCGGGGGCCTGAAAATATTTGCTCTCGCCAATTTGATTCTCAGCAAGACTCTGAAATGATCATTCCCTTACACCCCCTCTATCCTCTTACCTCTTGACCAGATGGGAGCAGAGAGATTCATGGACAGACTAGGAAATCCAGCTCAGGCAACAGAGAAACGATCTTCTCCTCATCCTATCAGACGACAGTAACACAGTAATACAGAGACTCTGGGTAATATCATCCATGGCAGCAGATAATACTGCTCCAGAGGCTGCATTGTTGGAGTGTCGCGTTATCTACTAAACCTTCACACACACACACACATGCACTCGCGCACCAACGCACGCCTGCACACACAGTATTCCTCCCCAACACAAATGCATTTTGAATAGCACGGGAAATGATGGGCAAAGACATCACTAATGTTCCCTTTTCTATCTGACCTTTTCTTCAGTTTAAATGGTTGAAACAGAATGGATCCCGAGCCTGTCTACACAGTGATCCAGAGTCCCATAGATCTAATAATCAACTGTATAATCACCAACCTGGCCCCTCAGGAGCTTCTCAATCAATACCCAACCAGGCAGGCAGGCAGGACAGGTGTAGGCCTGTTTAACCTGCCTTACAGGGGGCAACGGAGGGAGGAGATACCCACAGTCTGTGTCCACTACCAGCCCTGCTCTGTAGAGAGACGGGGGGTGAAACATGGAGCAGCAAGGAGGAAGGGTTACTGGAGGGAAACTGTTGTGTCTGGTTGGGGTATCCAGGGCTGGAACGTCCATACATCCATCCTCCATCTCATTTCTCCCCGTCTCCACCACCACCATTCTGGTAGTGTCTGCTAGGTGCATCTGGGTTCTCATCTTATTTGAGACAGGCAGAGAGAGTCTATGTCTGTGTCCCATCTATTCCCTAAGCAGTCCACTACTTTTCACCAGAGCCCTATGGGCCTCTGTCTAAGGTAGTGCACTACAGTGCCTTGCGAAAGTATTCGGCCCACTTGAACTTTGCGACCTTTTGCCACATTTCAGGCTTCAAACATAAAGATATAAAACTGTATTTTTTTGTGAAGAATCAACAACAAGTGGGACACAATCATGAAGCGGAACAACATTTATTGGATATTTCAAACTTTTTTAACAAATCAAAAACTGAAAAATTGGGCGTGCAAAATTATTCAGCCCCCTTAAGTTAATACTTTGTAGCGCCACCTTTTGCTGCGATTACAGCTGTAAGTCGCTTGGGGTATGTCTCTATCAGTTTTGCACATCGAGAGACTGACATTTTTTCCCATTCCTCCTTGCAAAACAGCTCGAGCTCAGTGAGGTTGGATGGAGAGCATTTGTGAACAGCAGTTTTCAGTTCTTCCCACAGATTCTCGATTGGATTCAAGTCTGGACTTTGACTTGGCCATTCTAACAAATGGATATATTTATTTTTGAACCATTCCATTGTAAATTTTGCTTTATGTTTTGGATCATTGTCTTGTTGGAAGACAAATCTCCGTCCCAGTCTCAGATCTTTTGCAGACTCCATCAGGTTTTCTTCCAGAATGGTCCTGTATTTGGCTCCATCCATCTTCCCATCAATTTTAACCATCTTCCCTGTCCCTGCTGCAGAAAAGCAGGCCCAAACCATGATGCTGCCACCACCATGTTTGACAGTGGGGATGGTGTGTTCAGGGTGATGAGCTGTGTTGCTTTTACGCCAAACATAACATTTTGCATTGTTGCCAAAAAGTTCAATTTTGGTTTCATCTGACCAGAGCACCTTCTTCCACATGTTTGGTGTGTCTCCCAGGTGGCTTGTGGCAAACTTTAAACAACACTTTTTATGGATATCTTTAAGAAATGGCTTTCTTCTTGCCACTCTTCCATAAAGGTCAGATTTGTGCAATATACGACTGATTGTTGTCCTATGGACAGAGTCTCCCACCTCAGCTGTAGATCTCTGCAGTTCATCCAGAGTGATCATGGGCCTCTTGGCTGCATCTCTGATCAGTCTTCTCCTTGTATGAGCTGAAAGTTTAGAGGGACGGCCAGGTCTTGGTAGATTTGCAGTGGTCTGATACTCCTTCCATTTCAATATTATCGCTTGCACAGTGCTCCTTGGGATGTTTAAAGCTTGGGAAATCTTTTTGTATCCAAATCCGGCTTTTAACTTCTTCACAACAGTATCTTGGACCTGCCTGGTGTGTTCCTTGTTCTTCATGATGCTCTCTGCGCTTTTAACGGACCTCTGAGACTATCACAGTGCAGGTGCATTTATACGGAGACTTGATTACACACAGGTGGATTGTATTTATCATCATTAATCATTTAGGTCAACATTGGATCATTCAGAGATCCTCACTGAACTTCTGGAGAAAGTTTGCTGCACTGAAAGTAAAGGGGCTGAATAATTTTGCACGCCCAATTTTTCAGTTTTTGATTTGTTAAAAAAGTTTGAAATATCCAATAAATGTCGTTCCACTTCATGATTGTGTCCCACTTGTTGTTGATTCTTCACAAAAAAATACAGTTTTATATCTTTATGTTTGAAGCCTGAAATATGGCAAAAGGTCGCAAAGTTCAATGGGGCCGAATACTTTCGCAAGGCACTGTATATAGGGAATATGGTGCCATTTGGGAAGCAGTCAGTCTCTCCTCTCTAATATCGATCTCCTGGTTGCTGTTAGGATGTTAAGAACTCTGGGCTGAGTAGGAGAGTATGTTGTGTTTGAAATATCCGGGGCAGGAACCTCCATCCATCCAACCTCCATCTTGGATCTAATTCCTCACAGTTTCCACCATCACTGGGCTTCCCCATTGGGGTTTACCATGCTGCTCAATGCATCTGGGTTCTCCTCTGTGCTGCTAAGGGAGTATGAGGGAGCCAGTGGGGAGATTAGCTGGCCCATGCCACCCAGTATGACATCTTCTCCAACATGCTATTTCCAGACGGCAACACACACTGCATCATTCATGAGACATGAAGCAGCAGATAAAGCATCTACATAGTAATGTGATACGGAGCACAATCCATCCTTCCAGACACACACACACACACACACACACACACCCCCACACAGAGGCACACATTATCACACACACATACATTAAGTGTAAAAAACATGAACAACATCTGCTCTTTCCATGACTCAGACTGACCAGGGGAATCCAGGTGAACGCTACGATCCCTTATTGACGTCACTTGTTAAATCCACTTCAACCAGAGTCGGTGGTGGATTGTGTATGTGCGCCACTCAGAGGGTGATCTAAGTGCCTTTGAACGGGGTATGGTAGTAGGTGCCAGGCGCACCAGTTTGAGTCAAGAACTGCAATGCTGCTGGGTTTTTCATGCTCAACAGTTTCCCGTATGTATCAAGTATGGTCCACCACCCAAAGGACAGGGGGTCGGGGGGTCGGGGGGTGCAACCCAATATTATGTCTTAATGTTTTGTACACTCAGTGTATACATACATACACACACACACACACACAAATGCTACAATGCAAACACACAGACAGACACACGCACAAGCCTACCAATCCCCTGCTCTAAATCCTATTAGAAAAATGAGAGCTCTGTGCAGCGACCCAAACTCAAGTCCCTGTGTGTGCCGTTTCCATGACAGACTCCTCCCTAAATCATGTTTAATATTATTATGCACAGAGTTAGAATACAGCACTGCCACTCACACAGAACCAGGGCAATGATATGGTGAGAAAAATGATAAATATGAGAGAGAGAGAGAGAGAGAGAGAGAGAGAGAGAGAGAGAGAGAGAGAGAGAGAGAGAGAGAGAGAGAGAGAGAGAGAGAGAGAGAGAGAGAGAGGAGAGAGAGAGAGAGAGAGAGAGAGAGAGAGAGAGAGAGAGAGAGAGAGAGAGAGAGAGAGAGAGAGAGAGAGAGAGAGAGAGAGAGAGAGAGAGAGAGAGAGAGAGAGAGAGAGAGAGAGAGAGAGAGAGAGAGAGAGAGAGAGAGAGAGAGAGAGAGAGAGAGAGAGAGAGAGAGAGAGAGAGAGAGAGAGAGAGAGAGAGAGAGAGAGAGAGAGAGAGAGAGAGAGAGAGAGAGAGAGAGAGAGACTTTTGACTTTTGGTCTTTCTTTATTGAAACATTCTCAATTCATTTAAAACTCACCCCCCCCCCCCCCTCCCCTAAAATAAAAAAATAAAAATATATCCTCTACCACATGATACAAATCACCATACACAAAAACCCTCTCCTACAACCGTATATCCAAAACATCTTCCCCAGCAATACAGACAGCCCCCCCAACACACCATATCTCCTCAAACATCTCCACACATTTGATCATTTTATAGAACTCAAACTCAACCCTAAGGCGCGCAGAGACCATCCCATTAAACAGTAGTAAAGGGTCTGTTATACCCCCACCTTTAACCCTGTTCCTCCTTGTTAGCCAAATAGCTAACTTTGCCTGAGCAAACAGAAAATTCAACAAAACACATTTTTCTTTCTCCTTACTCGAATACCTGTATCCCATTATAAACATCCCAACAGCAAAAACCACCCCCAACCTGTCACACAGACATTCCAACAGAGACATTAATGGCATTAACCTGGTGCACACAGAAAACACATGAATTACAGTTTCTTTCATTTGACAGAAAGGACACCCCTGCCCAATTCCCGGATCAACCCGTGCCAACCAGCTGTTAGTGGCCAGGGCTCCATGAAGAACCCTCCACTGGAGGTCCCCTGACCTCTTTGGTACTGGGGGTTTGTAGAGCGCCCTCCATCGAAAACCCACCATACTCTCCGCCCCACATACCCCCTGCCACTGATGTGCCTTCACTCCTGTTAGGCTTCTAATGCTCCTAACCTTAACGCAGAGGTTGTAGAGGGCTTTACCTCCCACCCCCTCAAACTCCCCCAGGCTCGGAGTGTTAAAATCTAACAAGTCCTCCAGACCCCCTTGCCAGTCTCCAGTCTCTGCCGTCACCTGCAGTGGCGGGAACATTGGTGGCCCCTCTCCCTTTGGCCTCTCAAACACCCCCCTTACCGGCTCAGACAGTGCCTCCTGGACCTCCTCCAGGAATCTCTCCAGCAGCCTAAGAGACGTTATTCCTGTTTGTTGCGCCAAGACCTCCGGGGTTTTCCACCCCTCCTCTCCCAGCAGTCTCAGATCACCCAGCCTTTGTAAACCTCCTGCCATCAGTTGCCTCTGCAGGGTGGCCGACTGAACCGATCTCAAAGGGATGGCTGGGTTGTGGAAGATAGGCTCCTCCCACACCCACTGCCCAGGCTCCACACCCCCTTCTCGTGTGGGCCTTAGCAGCTGCCAGGCCCTCAGCACCGCAGAGTAAAACTCTGAGAGACCTGCTGTACTTAGCCTCTCCAGCTTCATGAGGAAAAGCTGCCGGTCCAACCCTAATCCGCCAGCTCTCCTCAGCAGCGCGCATGCTGGTTCCCTCCAGCCAACATCAGTGTGGTACAGCAGTCTCTGCACCGCCTTTAGTCGGAAAGCAGCCATCCTGCTCTCCAGTTCCACCAAGCCCTGTCCTCCTTCGTGGACGGTCATGTACAAAACTGCTGCCTTCAGCCAGTGATGTCCCGACCAAAAGAAGTCCACCAGCTTGCGTTGCAGGTCTGCAAGCAGACCGGCGGGGGGGTTGAGGACAGCCAGTTTGTGCCACAAGGAAGATGCCACCAGGTTGTTGATTATCAGCACCCTCCCTCTATATGACACTTGGGACAGGAGCCACCTCCACCTGGCCAGTCTTGACACCACTGCCTGTGACAGCCCCTCCCAGTTCTTGCTGACCCACCTCTCCGAGCCCAGGTACACCCCCAACACTTTAAGCCCTTCACAACCCCACTGCAAACCCCCTGGAAGCAGAGGAGGAGCCCTATCCCCCCATGCCCCACATAACAGAGCTTTGCTCTTGCCCCAGTTTACCTTAGCTGATGAAGCTCCCTCGTACACCTTCAGACTGGTCTCTAGTTCCTGCATATCTTGCCCATCCCTGACCATCACAGAAACATCATCTGCATATGCTGAGACTGCTATTCCTGTCACCACATCCATGCCTATCCAGCACACTCCCCGCAGTCTCCTGCGTAGCAGTCCTAAAAAAGGCTCAATGGCTAGTGTGTACAGCTGCCCAGATAGAGGGCATCCTTGTCTAATACCCCGTCTCACCCAGACTGGCCTACTGAGCCCCCCTCCCACCTTAACCATACATGACGCCCCAGCATACAACAGCTTCACACAGGTCACAAAACTCTTCCCAAACCCAAACACAGACATCACATTAAACAGATACTCATGATCCACTCTATCAAAAGCCTTCTCTTGATCTAAAGAGACCAGTCCAAAGTTCACATTAGAACCTCTCGACAAATCCAACATGTCCCTAATCAAGAACAAGTTGTCCGTGATTGAGCGTCCCGGTACACAATATGTCTGGTCCTTGTGTATTATAGAGTCCAGATGGGACTTCAGTCTGTTAGAGAGGACCTTGGCAAAAATCTTGTAGTCCGCACAGAGTAATGCCACAGGCCTCCAGTTCTTAAGTTCACACAAGTCCCCTTTTTTGGGCAGGAGAGTCAGAGCCGCCCGACGGCAGCTCATCGGCAACTCTCCTACCCTGACGCATTCACGCAACACGCAAAAGAAATCCTGTCCAATTGTTCCCCAGAATTTTTTGTAAAATTCCACTGGAAGTCCATCGACCCCAGGTGCACGACCGGGGGACATCTGGGTTACTGCCTCTGCCAGTTCATGTGACAACAGAGGAATGTCCATTTCATCCCTCTGTGCCCGAGAGAGCTTAGGGAGTCCTGCGAACAAGACCTGAGCACACATAGGATCACACATTTCTGCCCTATACAATTCAGTATAAAACTCCACAGTCCGCTCCCGCATCTCCCCCACCACAGAGGTCACCCGCCCATCAGACAGCCGTAGACAATGCATACCCTTGGCTTCACTGCTCTGTCTTTCCAAACCAAAGAAGAAGGAGCTGGGAGCATCCATCTCCTTGAGCATGGAGAACCTAGCTCTTACAAGTGCTCCCTTTGCTTTAACCTGGAAAAAACTGCCCAGGTCCCTACGTAATTCGGCTAAGTTAGCCTGGAGGCCTACATTGCCTTGCCCCACCATCTCTACCTCCATCTCACTAATACACCGCTCTAGTTCCCCCAATACTCTCCTAGCCTCTGAGGATGAGAGAGCAGTATACTGTTGACAGAAAAGCCGAATTTGCACTTTCCCCACATCCCACCATTGACTCAGAGACTCATACTCCTCTCTTCGCTGCCCCCATCTTTCCCAAAAAGTCTGGAAACCTGAGCAAAAAATGGCATCTTGTAAGAGCTTTACATTGAACTTCCAATAAGATGCCTGCCGGGGCCCTGGTGAAATAGACAGCCGAGCCATGGTTATGTGGTGATCCGAAAACCCCACTGGGAGAATGGTAGCACCCAGCAGCCTATTGCTCTGATTCCTGGACATGTAAAAGCGATCAAGTCGAGCTGCACTCACCCTAGCCCCAAAAACCTTCACCCACGTATACTGTCTTGTGTTTGGATGTTTAGTTCTCCAAACATCCACTAGGTCAAACTGATTAAAGATATCCCTTAACACTCCCACTGACACTGAATGAGGCTCTTCCCCATTTCTGTCTTTTGTAAAATCCATTGTACAGTTCCAGTCACCTCCGATCACCAGCGTCTCCTCAGGCGCTACTTGTGAGAGTTCCTGTCTAAGACTCCCAAATAGAACCCCTCTTTCTCTCCCTGTGTTAGGCGCATACACATTTATAAAGACAAAACACATGTTGTTAATTTCTGCTTTAACAACAAGCAACCTACCCCTACACACCTCCTTTGAGGAGCAAATTTTTACAGCCAGACCAGGTGCAAAAAGGACTGCCACCCCTGCACTAAGATTTGTCCCATGGCTCAACACACTTGCCCCTTTCCACCAGAGCCCCCAATCAACTTCATTCACCACATCACTATGCGTCTCCTGCAGAAACAACACCTGTACTTTTTTTTGTTTTACATATTCACCCAACACACTCCTCTTTCCCGCATCTCTGGCGCCATTTATATTGAGTGAGCCTACCCGAAGAGTCTCCATAAGAAGTGGGAGAAAAGCCAGCAGAGAAATAGACCAATAGCAAAGCTCAAAAAGCCCCAGTGCCAGTAAGAAATTAAACATCTAAACAGTGTCTGAAGGTAAACCTTTACGCACTGTTGTGACCCACTTCCTCAACCTAAACCGTTTCCTGGGTGAGAGGACACCATGCCCCTCATTTCTCATAGCATGTTGTACTGATCTTACAAACTTCCTAGGATCAGGAAAAAAAGCCTCAAGATTAACTTTTTTCCCCTTAGTCTCATTCAGGAACCTTGTCAGTTCTCTCAACGTGTACTTAGACCCCTCGGGTTGACTGGCTGTCAGCTCCGGGCCAATTGAAGAGGAGTCTGAAAAAAATAACTCCTCATCCTCTTCCTCAGACTCACTTTCCTCCTCTTCTCTATCTCCCACCCTGACCACCTGCCCTTTCTCTCTGGTTAGGGCCTCACCCACAGCAACAGGCAACATTTCCATGGTGCCTTTGTCCACACCCTTTTTCTTTTTCCTCTTGACACCCTCCTCCTCCCCCCCTAATCTCTTACACTTCCCCACTATACTCTCCTCATCCACTAGAATTACCTGACTAGACGCAGTATCATCTGCACCACCCTCCATAGCATGACTAGGGCCAGCCTCAGCTACACCACCCTCCATAGCATGACTAGGGCCAGCCTCAGCTACACCACCCTCCATAGCATGACTCGGCCCAGCATTATCTGCACCACCCTCCATAGCAGGACTCGGCCCAGCATCATCTGCACCACCCTCCATAGCATGTCTAGGCCCAGCCTCAGCTACCCCACCATCTCTAGCCTGACTAGACCCAGCCTCTGCTTCTCCACCATCTCTAGCATGACTAGACCCAGCCTCCACTACCCTACCATCTCTAGCCTGACTAGACCCAGCCTCTGCTTCTCCACCATCTCTAGCCTGACTAGACCCAGCCTCCACTACCCTACCATCTCTAGCCTGACTAGGCCCAGCCTCATCTACACCACCATCTCTAGACTGACTAGGCCCAGCCTCTGCTATCTGCATCTCCTTACCCCCTGCATTTTGACCTCGATTTCCCCCACCTGCCGTTGTACCCTCACCTTGTCTATGGCCTTTATGTGGGCACGCAAAACTCTTGTGCCCCAAATCCCCACATTCAAAACACCGTAGACTATCTGTGCTGGCAAAACCGGCATAGAGCCCCTCCCCATGCCTCACTTTAAAATGCACATTTAGCTGTTGCTCATTATTGTTCAGAAACATAAACACTTGCCTCCTGAACGAAACAACGTGCTTAACGGCATCTGCCTGAAAACCTGCTGACAGTACACGGAAACCGCTAGCAAACTTACCAAAACGACTCAACTCTTTCCTAATTTGATCATCCGTAATAAACGGAGGCAAATTTGCCACTACAACTCTTGTTGAAGGGGTAGAGAGAGGTGAAATTGACACCAACACATCCCTTACAAATATTCCGCTAGCAATTAGCCTACCGACCAAATTAGCCCTTTTCATGAACACAACCACAGCTTTGTTCATTCTAGAAGCAGAATGTATAAACTCAGCTCCTACCTGTTCACCGACCGCGAGCAGAACCTCCTCCACCTTAACTCCGTTCTCAGGAACACACCTGAATCCATGCTGTATCGACAGCGTCTCCTCCGCGCTAGGCTGAGAAGCCATTGCGCACACTACACCTTCCAACCCCCAGGAAAGTTACTCTGTCCTCTTCCACCCTAACTTTGAAAAAAAAAACTTTGGATACCGCTAAACCAAATATTTAATTAACCCTCCACCATAGAAAATAACATGTAAATAAAAGAATCAAGAAAGTTAGTTAGGATAGAGCTTTCCACACCAAACACTCAAACTCCAAAAAACTCCCAGCATGCACCGAAAGAGAGAGAGAGAGAGAGAGAGAGAGAGAGAGGGAAAGAAGATAAAGGTGTACGGCTGAGAACGTCACATGGATCATTAGGAGGCACATATTTCCACATTGCGCTCGCATCGATCAACCTTGTTCGACTAATGATGGCGGCGACACAGACACTCTTGTGCTCGTATACACACACTCCTCTGTTCCAACCACTCTCCCATTAATTGGCTTTTGTACCCTAGACAGTAATTGATTTCATTGTTTCTCCATGTTCTAGAGAGCCCAGTCTAGACCAGTCAAGCATAGATCAAACTCCCATGACCAAAACCTCATACACACACACACAGTCTCCTGGGCTGGGGGGGGGCAGAGTGAAGTGGAGTGTTCTTCAACAAGATTGATTGCATTTTAATTGGTTGTCACAATTGAACTTGATCTGCCTGCAGTAGTGAGAGAGCACGGCTGGCTGAAGTGGCGTCTCCGTGTGTAATACCAGAGAATCAATGTCAGAAGCCAGGCTGAGAACACAATAACGGCTCTGACTGACAGACACACACACACACACACAGGTCAGGGTAATATCCTGCTGGAACAATAAGCATCCATCTGAGGAGGAGAGGATAAGAGGAGGAGGAGGAGGAGGAGGAGGGGAGATAGACATGATGAAGTCCAGGCCCTGGCAGCCGGCAATATGCTCCATTTACTGCAAAGAGAGCCCCTACATCCAACACACAGTGGCTGGTGTTCCGCACCTACACACACAGTGCAATAGTATCCGCACGAACACAACACAAATATCCACGGTATGGCTCCGACATCAATGTAAACACAAACCATGCCATCACCAACACTGAAACTAGCAGGGTTCTTAACCCAGACCCAGCCTGACTAACCCAACCAAACTCAAGTCAAACTAAACCAGACCCAGCCTGACTAGCCCAGCCAAACTCAGGTCAAACTAAACCAGACCCAGCCTGACTAGCCCAGCCAAACTCCAGTCAAACTTAACCAGACCCAGTCTGACTAACCCAACCAAACTCAAGTCAAACTTAACCAGACCAACCAGAAACCAACCCAGACCCGTTCCAGTGTCCTTACCTTGAACAGCCTCAGTATATTGGCAACCATGATGGACACGGAGCTGGCCGCCGCCCCGATCACCCCCACGATCTTATCAGGCTTGGCGAAGATGGGCAGGTCGCCGTTGGCACAGCGTACGTCCGAGCCATCCTTCTCGATGAGGGCCTGGACAAAGGTCAGTGACTGCTCCAGGGCGTAGGTGTCTCTGGAGCAGGTGTCCAGGATCCGGGCCCCCAGGGTGATGTTGGGGAGCAGCTCCGTGTCCTTGTTGATCAGGTCGATGGCAAACATCATGGCCTCAAGACGATGGATCCCTTTCTCCTTCTTCAGTTCCCCGCAGGGCATGCCACCGCCCCCCCGGGAGTGCACCGGGAACAGGCCACCCAGGATGATGTCGCCTTCCAATCGGATGGAGTGGGCGTACTCCTGATTGGGCGCAGTGCCTATGGCGGGGTCCGTGATTCGCTGAGGGAAGGCCAGGGGGAGGAGCCAGGAACATGAGGTAAGGAAGTGGAAAAGGAAGTGGCCTGCGGCGAGGAGGGAAGGAAGGCGTTGGGGTTCCGACAACGCCATGGTAACAGTTGGATGGCGGTTGTGGGAGGAGTTACTGAGAAGTTACTGTGGAAAGTGTGGGCGGGATCATAGGTGAAAGGGCGTCAGTCCCCCGGGGGAGGAGTTTGGGAAGGAGTTAGCAGGCCGCTCTAAGATGTCCCAGGCCCATGAGGCATGCATGTCCCAGTAGAGGAGAGAGAGAGAGAGAGAGACACTAGTAGAGGAGGTGAGTGCAGCTGCAGCGATGATAATCCTGAACTCACATCTTCAGCAGACCCTGCAAGATACACACAGAGAACACAAAGCAGTCAGTGCCTCAGTCAGCCATCTACTGGGTACCACACCACACAGTCTCTCTCTCCCTCCCTCCCTCCCTCCCTCCCTCCCTCCCTCCCTCCCTCCCACGCATGCACGCACACAAGCACGCACACACACACACACACACACACACACACACACACACACACACACACTGGCATTCACAAATCACTGTTCATGCTGCAACACCTGTCTTCTAGATTCAAGAGCAAGAGAGATCAGCATTTGCCACACACACAGTACAGCCAACCTCTCCCCTCACACACACACACACACAACCGCCAATCCTATTCCACTGACAAATCCATCCTATCCGCCAGTGCCAAGCATGTCAAACACAAAGTGCCAAGCCTGTCAAACACATCAACAAAGCTCCAGAATGCATTATTCACGTGGACAGAGTGAAGGTTACTCAGTGTGTAATCATTCAGTCATTCAGTGAACATCTACTGGTTCTCCACTAGTTAGACTGACAGCTGCATTGGAATCAAAACCTGGGAGGTGTCACCTCAGCTACCTAATCATTATCATCAGAAACAGTACAGTAATGATGTAGCAAGCCATCCTAGTATGTGAGTGGAGCAGGTTTGGTTTAACTCTCTTTGTTTTCTTGCTGGTCTCATTCCCGCTTTGAATGCCCTTCACGAATGGACGTGATGTCATTGCTGGCCAATCAGATTAGGTTACTGGGTGCCCTCTTTACCTCAAAATATAATATCCACTGCCCAGCCTAGTTTATCTGTAGCCCACTAATTAACTTGTATCATTCATATCATGAAGGAAAAAGGAAACCGCACACTGCTCTTGATAGTATCACTGATACTTAATAAGCTTACGTAACCGCCTCGCGGCCTTCGTCAGAGCTCTTCCTAATAGTGTGTTTGATCGGTAATGGTTTGACCACACCCGCTTCCCCAAAATAGTCAAATGTGTGGATATTCTTCTGAGTTGGATAGAAGAGCATATTAATAACAACACAATGTGGAAATATCAATGAGTTTCACATTCGTAGCGATACTGTACATATGGCAGTATTGGCTAAATAAGTCTAAACTTTCTCCTGCGTGACATGACCACTTTTGCGCGCGTCCGTGTGCGTTCCAAAAGGCACAGATGCTGCGCAGTATGCTTGTGTGGGCTGAACCGGCTGCGCGTTTCTAGGATGCTGAGATGCTAGGGAACTGCTGCATCATTGCATATAAATAGCCTAATGTATATTCGGGACATCGTGGCAATATTTCTCCCTACCTCCCCCTCCGTGTACCCATATTTCCACACATATCAATATCACCTTTCCACACATCCAGCACTTTCACATACATTGAGTGTACAAAACATTAAAAACACATTCCTAATATTGAGTTGCCCTCAGAACAGCCTTTTTGCCCTCAGAACAGCCTCAATTCATCGGGTTGTGGCCTCTAAAAGATGTTGAAAGCGTTCCACAGTGATGCTGGCCCATGTTGACTCCAATACCTCCCACAGTTGTGTCAAGTTGGCTGGATGTCCTTTGAGTGGTGGACCATTCTTGAAACTTATGCGAAACTGTTGAGCGTGAGAAACCCAGCAGTATTGCAGTTCTTAACCCAAACCCGGTGCCCCTGGCACCTATTGCCATACCCCGTTCAAAGGTACTTAAATATACTGTCTTGTCCATTCCCACTCTGAATGGCACCCACACACAATCCACGTCTCAGGTGTCTCAAGGCCTACAAATCCTTCTTTAACCTGTCTTCTCCCCTTCGTCTACACTGATTGAAGTGGATTTAACAAGGGACATCAACAAGGGATCGTAGCTTTCACCTGGATTCACCTGGTCAGTCTGTCATGGAAAGAGCAGGTGTTGATAATGTTTTGTGCACTCAGTGTATAGTCCCTATGGTTGCTAACTATACTCTAAGGAAATACATGAGTCATTTACCTTGAAAGGATAACATTACTGTAGCACTTTACCAAGCACTTTAACAATAAAAATATATATATAATGCACTTGGGTATGGCACACACATATTCATATAAAACAGTACACCTTTATGCTTAGGCTATATTCCTAATTGGCTATTCAGGCTGTATTCATGCGTACACTGTACACCCCAGTGTGCTGTCTTTACGCCAAACCTTTGAGGAAATCCATTTCACTTAATATATTTGAGTACAGTAATTGTGTAGTCTTTATTCAATACTATAGTCACTGTGAGCCTGTAGGGGTTCCAGATTTGAGTTGTATCAGCTTGAACATTTTGAGTAACGCCCCCACTAAGCCACGCATCCACTACAATTTCCCAGTGTGCCTTGCCTTTTCAAGTGAATTGTAGTTACCACCCATGACTGTATTGTTAATGACAGAGACATGGTTGTTGAATTCATTCAATTTCCTTCCTGTGGCCATCACCAAGTGAGTTCCTAGGCAAATGTTATTGTAATTAAACTCTTTATGACAATACATAAGGCCTTGTTTAGAGGTTGAACAAAATGACAGTTACTTCCAAAGATTTTCAAAAAAAAAAATCCTGGTTGACAGATTTCCAGGAATCTTCCAACCACAATTTCTGACTCAAGTCACATTATGCTGGCTTGCAAAGTGATGCGTAATTCCTATTGGAAACCAGCCAGAGATAGGCTATTCAACAGTTGGCATTTTTATTCACCAACATTCTGCATTCACAATGACTGCAAGGATCAGGAAAATTATAAGGAGACTATCTAAATCAATTAAACTGGAATAACCATTTCAGTAAAGGGTGCTTTTTTTTTTTTAGATTAGATTAGTAAAATAATACCTTATCTTTATTTAGCATACGATTTATCTATCAATCCATCCCTCAACCTACATGCAAAAACACAGATATTAAAAACACATTTTAAAAATCGACCTGCAGTAGAGCATGCTGGGGAAAAGTTATTTTGTTGTTATTTATAACTTTTAAAAAAAATTGAGTTGATGTTTTGAGTCAGTACCACATAAACATTTTAAGTAATAATGACTTTTCATTGACTTTGAGTTCAACTTACTAGAAGTATTTGAGTTAATAATGGCTTAAGGTTTACAGTGTAAGAATGGATCTTTCAACATATTGATTTCTTTTACACTATTTTATTTCACTTCTGGAATAAAACGTTATAACTTTCGATCCTGCTCGGGTTGGAACGTGTGACTCACTAATAAGAGAGAATTGACAGAACGGTAGAAATTCCAGCAGTGTGATCGTTATTGTTGGCAGTAAGATGAAGGGAGTATTACCCTGCGAGGCAGAGGCTGGCACATTTCACTTTTTAATTTACACCAATCACTAGGTGTCAGGCTGCACCATCCGCTCTACCGGTCATTACATTAGGTTTCCTCGTGTACAGATACGTTCTCTGGGAGGGAAGCACACTGCTCTTTCCACAAAGTGATGGCTCTTCTCTCTCTCTCTCTCTCTCTCCCTCTGCTATTTTCTCCTCCTCCCTCTGCTCGTTTCTCTCTCCCCTCTCCCCGCCCGTTCCTCTCCCTCCTCCTCCTCCTCCCCATTCGTTTCCCACCTCTCACCGCACCCGTTGAATATGACATCTGTTTTTTTTTGCATTCAGATCACAGGCAGGTAAAGACACCGACAAACGGGAACGAATCAAACACATCCCAAATCCCTCCAACGGTCCCCCCCTAAATTGACTTGTGATCCTACAATTCCCTTGACCCGTTCTTTTAGATGAGAGAAGCAACGGAACTACTTACAGAAGACGTGGTGGAAGTGGTGTGTTAGTATGATTTGTTGCGGGGATAGATAGGGTTCAATGTGAGATACACCACCAGCCTCTGTTACATACGACTGATTAAAGCATGGCATGAAGGAGGCTGCTGTGGAATACAAATCTGTTTTGTGCTCCAAAGATAAATAACGACCTAATGATGTCTTCATGCTAGGCTACATATAATTAGATACAAAAAAACATTATCAAGACATAATGTTTTTAATTCAAGTTCAATATAACATTTTGAGTCTTTCAATTGAGACGGAGTCGTTCATGTGTGTGAAGTAGTGCGTCCTTATTCAGTGAGCTCTGAAAATCACACCATTCATATCCCAATTATTTTCATCTAATTATCCCATATGAATTATAATGAATTCTATCACAAAATACGACGTTTGGGCTACGGATGAGATCAGATGTATGGATCATTCCTAAATGCCATCAGAGGGGATGTTGTTTCTTGGCGCGCGGAACAGAGCAGAGAGCGCATTCCTTTGGGTCAATATTGGAACTTCATTGCGGAGCTCAGCAGTTTCCTTTCCCAACCCTGAACCCTCTCATTTAGCTACAGGTCACGACTGATTGACGATACAGTGGACTGTCAACATCAACTATGCATATCGACAATGAAAGGATAAATAGTTATTTAAGGGCTAATTTGCAGAGCCATCGAGGGTAATTAATTTAACAATGAGGGAGAAAAAAATGCAGATGGATGAGGAGCGAATGATTCTTCAGATAGAAAGATAGGGGAAATCTGGAAGAATGATGTTTGATGGGACCTTTTCAGACATACGAAATCTATGAAACGAAATATGTAGTTTTAAAAAAATGCCTACCTGCTTTTCCGTGACTTGATTGAGGGTTCCTCGCGCCTTCGCAACCCACTCACAGATGCACGCGCCTCTGGTTTTCGGTGCTGAAAGGGACAGCGCATGCAGCCATCCAGCCAAGCAGCGAGCGCGCGTCTCCGCCAAATGAATCACAAAAAAACACCCACCGGCAGCGATTGGTCTCCCAACTCTCTCTCTCTCTCTCTCTTTCTCTCTCACCCTCTCTCCGCATACCCCCCTTCTCCCTTTATCAGCATCGACACCATTTATCTGTTGCATAAATTACACAGAAACTGTATGGAATGCAACATTTAAGCAGTCACATTCTGATGCATCTGCCCAGAAGAGTCCATTAAATGAATCAGTTATGATTGAAATCAACGTCTGTAAACAAGACATCTGAGACGACATCGATAAGCCTACATCTACTATCTGCATAATAGCCGACAAAAAACGCAGGCATTGATTGATTCCTCTCGAACGCTCACACCAATGTGCATGCATGTGTTGCTACATGCAAATAGGCGAATTCTAATCAGTTGGCCTATTGGTTGCAATTATCAATTTATATGAAATGATATTATATTTATATTAATGTATATTAACTTATGCTATATATTAGTAATTAACAACCAAAATGAATACGAACGGAGGTACGAGCAAATGTCAGGCAGCTGATTCATCAACAAAAAAAGTATTTTACGTTCAATGAGGCTAATGTGCGAGACGTGATAAAATTGTGTCATGACTTTAGGAGCGAGCGCCTCACTAGATAGAGCACTATCGCCATCTAGCGTTACGTAGCCCACAGTAGGTCTAGAAACGAAACTTTGGTCATGTCAATTCATGGCAAACTATTGATTTGAGCTCTTCTGTTAAAAAAAATCCCATAGGTTGAATCAACCTAAGGATACTTTTTTTCAGGGATAGACTAATATCAATACGCAAAAACACTTAAAATCCACCAATAATATACCTACTTAAATCCGAACCTCAATATCCAAAGTAGCCTAGCCCAAAGACGCCTGGGGGTCAGCGGAGGTACTACAAGGGGTCCGCTGCCTGATCACAAAATACTGTATCATTTACAGTTCACACCGCCTGTCGGGCTGCTTTGTATAGCAAGCCAAGGCCAAGTGACTCACTCTCTGTACGAGCGAACCATTTTCGTGAACGGTACCTAATAAACTAAACGGCTGAAGAAAATACTAACAAATCCTTCTTCAAATCTACTTCAATCGCTGTGGATGATTGGGGGAGGAGACAGGTTAAAAAGTGACATGAATAAGTGATCAAGGCTTTCACCTGGATTCACCTGGTCAGTCTATGTTATGGAAAGAGCAGGTGTTCCTAATGTTTTGTACACTCGGTGTGTGTAAAACGTTACTATTTCATTTTTTTTTACGGCTATAAACAACAGATTTAACGAATTTTGGGCAAGGGATCATTGGAAAAAGTTGAGGGCACAACACAGAGTAATATTATTCATTCAAATTAAATCTTTACCCTTAGATGCACAGCATGGGCCTAGTTTACACAGATATTGGCAGTCACATTTAGCAGAGGCTGCTGGGGGGAGGAGCTATAGGAGGATGGGCTCACTGTAATGGCTGGAATGGAAACCACATGTTTGACTCCGTTCCATTAATTCCATTCCAGCCATTACAATGAGCCCATCCTCCTATAGCTCCTCCCACCAGCCGCCTCTGACACAAATAATCAACTCAATTCTTGTATTACCTAAGAATGTTGTTTTGAACATAAATTCACTGTACTTTATGCTTTACACTGCAGCATTCTCTCTGCCCCACGGACAAATGTGTAGAATAGCATTGAATTAGCTCTCTGGTGACAAGTGGGGAGGCCTTTAAAATGTTTTTTTTCCCCCAGGGCTCTAGACTTTTTTTTTTTTTAATCTTTTTTTTTAGGGGGTGGATCAGCTTTAATATTGCGGATAGATTGTTGCTTCCGTCAATGTCTGCATAATTTCCAAACCCCCATATATTTTTCCATTTTGGATTTAAATATAACTTTTATATGACTGATGTCTTTAGTGAGCGGTCTAATGCCTTAATATTTAATCATTTCTGCCCTCCAAATTCATATTTTGATTAATCTGGCCATGCACTGCAGAAGTCATAGTAAAACTGCTCGTACTCTATTTTTATTGCACTCTAAAGCAGAGGTTGGAACCAAAATTATTTTCCAATCGTTCCTTTCTTAGCAGCAGAAACTGCGTGATGCCATCGCATCAGCATGGACCAACATACCCGTGGAACATGTCCCGGAGAATTCCGGCTGTTCTGGAGGCAAAGGGGGATCCGACCCGGGTGTACCTAATGGGTGTACCTAATTAACTGAGTATATACTGATGAGAGGTCGAAGGAGCATGGCAAGAATCGTACAAGCTAACAGGCGAGCTACAAACAGATGAATAACAACGCGCAGTACAGCAGTGGTGTGCAGAACACTATCTCATCGATCCTTGTCACAGATGGGAAGACGACCACATCGGGTTCCACTCCTCATCGCCTGGTTCGACAAATCCCGGTTCCTGTTGCGTCATGCTGATGGCAGAGTTAGGATTAGGCGTAAAGCAGCGTGAGTCCATGGACCCATCCTGCCTGGTACGGTACAGGCTGGTGGCGGTGATGTACCGGCTTCCATTCTGCAGAAACCTTTGATGCCATCGCGTCAGCATGGGCCAACATCCCTGTGGGACATTTCCGACTTGTAGAATCCACAGATTAATTCTGGAGCTCTGTCAGAGTGACTATCGGGTTCTTGGTCACCTTCCTGACCAAGGTCCTTCTCCTCCGATTGCTCAGTTTGGCCGGGCTGCCAGCTCTAGGAAGAGTCTTGGTGGTTCCAAACATCTTCCATTGAAGAATGATGGAGGCCACTGTGTTCTTGGGGACCTTCAATGCTGAAGAAATGTTTTGGTACTCTTCCCCAGATCTGTGCCTTGACACAATCCTGTCTCGGAGCTCTACGGACAATTTCTTTGACCTCATGGCTTGGTTTTTCCTCTGACATGCACTGTCGACCTTTTATAGACAGGTGTGTGCCTTTCAAAATCATGTCCAATCAATTGAATTTACCACAGGAGGACTTCAATCCAAGTTGTAGAAATATCTCAAGGATGATCAATGGAAACAGGATGCACCTGAGCTCAATTTCGAGTCTCATACCAAAGGGTCTGAATACTTATGTAAATTAGGTATTGTTTTGTTTATATCTAATACATTTGCAAACATTTCTAAAACCTGTTTTCGCTTTGTCATTATGGGGTATTGTGTAGATTGACGAGGAAAACATATATATTTAATGAAGTTTAGAGTGAAGGGTCTGAAAACTTTCCGAATGCACTGTGTTAACTCTTTAAAATGTCAACTTCAATGGGTAGGAACATCCTAAGGATCCCAGATAGCAAGGACCCAGAAACCATGCCAATGCTAAAAACTTCTAAAATGGTGCAGTTCAACACTAGAATGCTCTATGGTCGTTCTCTTTTAAGAGTGGCCATCAAAACTGCTTTCAAAGGTGTGTTTTCCCACGACTGCATTGAGAATGTTGAAGGCTACAATGACTGGGAATGCATGTTTCTCTCCCTGTGTTCCACTTCACAATATGAAAGCACCTCAAGAGGAATATTGTTTTTTCCACATATGGGGTTGTATGATTTAGCTGTTGCTTACTCGTGTTGTTAGCTGAGGAAAATTTTATGTGGACAACAATTTTTAATTAAATAATTTTTAAAAATCCCATAACCAAAGGTACCGCGTCTCAGCTCCGCCTGGCTCTCATATGGATCATAGGTCTTGATGGAACCCGGATCAATTTAACCCCTGGTGGGTGATAGCCTACTGATGGTTTCTCTGGGACTGGTGGCTTCTATGATTGTGGCTAGATGGAGTTCAGCTATGGACGTAACGTCGGTTAGGAGAACTAACGCAGCAGGATAGGAGAACAGCAGGATAGGATAGGTTATGAGAATTAGGTTAAGGTTAGGAAAAGGGTTAGGCTTAGACAACATTTTTACAGTTGTCCCTGACACGACAACTAGACTGAGCTGTACAAGCCACAACCGTAGAAGCCATCAGTACCATGATACCAGCATAATTAATTAATGAGGTGTGTGTCTGTGTGTAAGCCACAATGCTGGATAATATGGCCTGGGTTTGAGACAAGGGGGGCCATAATAAGTTCAGACGGAATAAGCATAAACTGAATATTTCATTCACAGCTCTCCGAACAAATGTTGAGGGTTTGATTATCTCAATTGATTCTGGCTGAAATAGTGGGGGAAATATACATTTCACAACTACAAAATAAAAACACAAGAACACATTTTCCTTTTGGGTTTTTTATTATTGGGGTAACAGTTGATTTCTTCAGGATGGGTTTATGGGTTATATTATTTTCAACAGGAAGCCTAACAGATCTACTCTTCTCCTTATCCTATGGAGGCGTTCAGGTTAGTTAGTACACAGTCCTGGGAAATGGCTACACTCGTTTATATCCGAATGTAGAGGACAAATAAGGAAAATCAGTCTCGAAAAGTCAAATCACTTAATTTCCCTTCTGCTCTGTCACAGATGTGCTGCCAAAACACACATCCTCTCTTTTAAAGAAAGAAAGGAAACGCTCAACGTCATTTCACCATCTGGTTTTGACACAGTCATATGAGCGAGAGTCTGAAAATAACAGATTCTTCAGTGCTTTGAACAGAGAGAAAAACAAAAATACCTCACTATTCAGAGATATTGGAGCATACAGTGGGGCAAAAAAGGATTTAGTCAGCCACCAACTGTGCAAGTTCTCCCACTTAAAAAGATGAGAGAGGCCTGTAATTTTCATCATAGGTACACTTCAACTATGACAGACAAAATTAGGAAAGAAAATACAGAAAATCACATTGTAGGATTTTTAATGAATTTATTTGCAAATTATGGTGGAAAATAAGCATTTGGTCAATAACAAAAGTTTATCTCAGTACTTTGTTATATACCCTTTGTTGGCAATGACAGAGGTCAAACGTTTTCTGTAAGTTTTCACAAGGTTTTCACACACTGTTGCTGGTATTTTGGCCCATTCCTCCATGCAGATCTCCTCTAGAGCAGTGATGTTTTGGGGCTGTTGCTGGGCAACACGGACTTTCAACTCCCTCCAAAGATTTTCTATGGGGTTGAGATCTGGAGACTGGCTAGGCCACTCCAGGACCTTGAAATGCTTCTTGCGAAGCCATTCCTTCGTTGCCCGGGCGGTGTGTTTGGGATCATTGTCATGCTGAAAGACCCAGCCACGTTTCATCTTCAATGCCCTTGCTGATGGAAGGAGATTTTCACTCAAAATCTCATGATACAGGGCCCCATTCATTCTTTCCTTTACACTGATCAGTCGTCCTGGTCCCTTTGCGCAAAAACAGCCCCAAAGCATGATGTTTCCACCCCCATGCTTCACAGTAGGTATGGTGTTCTTTGGATGCAACTCAGCATTCTTTGTCCTCAAAACACGACGAGTTGAGTTTTTAGCAAAAAGTTATATTTTGGTTTCATCTGACCATATGACATTCTCCCAATCTTCTTCTGGATCATCCAAATGCTCTCTAGCAAACTTCAGACGGGCCTGGACATGTACTGGCTTAAGCAGGGGGACACGTCTGGCACTGCAGGATTTGAGTCCCTGGCGGCGTAGTGTGTTACTGATGGTTGGCTTTGTTACTTTGGTCCCAGCTCTCTGCAGGTCATTCACTAGGTCCCCCCGTGTGGTTCTGGGATTTTTGCTCATTGTTCTTGTGATCACTTTGACCCCACGGGGTGAGATCTTGCGTGGAGCCCCCAGATCGAGGGAGATTATCAGTGGTCTTGTATGTCTTCCATTTCCTAATAATTGCTCCCACAGTTGATTTCTTCAAAGCAAGCTGCTTACCTATTGCAGATTCAGTCTTCCCAGCCTGGTGCAGGTCTACAATTTTGTTTCTGGTGTCCTTTGACAGCTTTTTGGTCTTGGCCATAGTGGAGTTTGGAGTGTGACTGTTTGAGGTTGTGGACAGGTGTATTTTATACTGATAACAAGTTCAAACAGGTGCCATTAATACAGGTAACGAGTGGAGGACAGAGGAGCCTCTTAAAGAAGTTACAGGTCTGTGAGAGCCAGAAATCTTGCTTATTTGTAGGTGACCAAATACTTATTTTCCACCATACTTTGCAAATAAATTCATTAAAAATCCTACAATGTGATTTTCTGGATTTTTTCCCCTCATTTTGTCTGTCATAGTTGAAGTGTACCTATGATGAACATTACAGGCCTCTCTCATCTTTTTAAGTGGGAGAACTTGCACAATTGGTGGCTGACTAAATACTTTTTTGCCCCACTGTATGTAACCAACATACAATAATCTCTACTTTCAGGGAGATACAAACAAAAACTATACATCACCTATACATCTGCCAATATATCTATCGTTTATACCATCCATATGATAGTTAATATGTACATCAGTCCAAGACCTGGTTTAACAAGCTTTTCCGTTAGAAAAATACAATTTGGTCTGTTTCTATTGTGCCATTGCTTTCTGACTGAACAAGACATGGTACATTTGGTCTGTCGCCATGGCTACGCTTATACAGGCAGCCAATTTCAGATTTTTGTCTCCCCTCACTAATTGGTCTTTTGACCAAACTTATCTTAAAAAAAATAAAAACTCTGTAGCAAATTGACTTACAAAACCATGATGCATCTGCAAAAGGACTAAGTGTCCTATTTTAAATAAATGTAAAATTTTCGCCAGAATTTTGTACATTTTCACCCCAAATTCTCATTAGTGAAATGCGTCCGGGTTAAATTCTCAGGTCATTACAAAACGTTTTCTTCAGAAAACCTAACAAAATATGTTGCTGTACATGAATCATAAATGTGTCCATAAATCAGAAAAATTGTATACTAGTTGAAGTTTACATTACACTATAATATCCTTTACATACAAATACAGTGTCTGAGGACTTGTCTTATTACCAAATCAGCTAAAGAGCTCAAATTGGGAAGTCGGATTTAATTTGATAATAACTGTATAAAAAATGTCACTGTTATGTTTAACTCAGGCCTTGTCATTAGAGGAGCAATATTAACAAATATTAGAAATATAGATTTGTTTATAACTTTTTTTGACTTTTTGTGAAAAGGTTGGTCAAATGTATAATAGCTGATAAAAAAAGTAGAATAATTATGAAATAGATCTCATAATCTCAGTGATTCAAGAGGAAATTTTGGGGAAAATGTATTAAAATTAAAACATATTTTTTTCAAAAGTCCAATTAGTGAAAAATAAATATCAGAATTGGGCTGCCTGTTTAAAACACAGCTATAGTCACTCATCAACCAACCAATCAATGGGTCACCATCTCTTCAATGTGCCAGGGTATCGCTGGTCAGCTACCTACAGTGCCTTGCGAAAGTATTCGGCCCCTTGAACTTTGCGACCTTTTGCCACATTTCAGGCTTCAAACATAAATATATAAAACTGTATTTTTTTGTGAAGAATCAACAACAAGTGGAACACAATCATGAAGTGGAACGACATTTATTGGATATTTCAAACTTTTTTAACAAATCAAAAACTGAAAAATTGGGCGTGCAAAATTATTCAGCCCCCTTAAGTTAATACTTTGTAGCGCCACCTTTTGCTGCGATTACAGCTGTAAGTCGCTTGGGGTATGTCTCTATCAGTTTTGCACATCGAGAGACTGACATTTTTTCCCATTCCTCCTTGCAAAACAGCTCGAGCTCAGTGAGGTTGGATGGAGAGCATTTGTGAACAGCAGTTTTCAGTTCTTTCCACAGATTCTCGATTGGATTCAGGTCTGGATTTTGACTTGGCCATTCTAACACCTGGATATGTTTATTTTTGAACCATTCCATTGTAGATTTTGCTTTATGTTTTGGATCATTGTCTTGTTGGAAGACAAATCTCCGTCCCAGTCTCAGGTCTTTTGCAGACTCCATCAGGTTTTCTTCCAGAATGGTCCTATATTTGGCTCCATCCATCTTCCCATCAATTTTAACCATCTTCCCTGTCCCTGCTGAAGAAAAGCAGGCCCAAACCATGATGCTGCCACCACCATGTTTGACAGTGGGGATGGTGTGTTCAGCTGTGTTGCTTTTACGCCAAACATAACGTTTTGCATTGTTGCCAAAAAGTTCAATTTTGGTTTCATCTGACCAGAGCACCTTCTTCCACATGTTTGGTGTGTCTCCCAGGTGGCTTGTGGCAAACTTTAAACGACACTTTTTATGGATATCTTTAAGAAATGTCTTTCTTCTTGCCACTCTTCCATAAAGGCCAGATTTGTGCAATATACGACTGATTGTTGTCCTATGGACAGAGTCTCCCACCTCAGCTGTAGATCTCTGCAGTTCATCCAGAGTGATCATGGGCCTCTTGGCTGCATCTCTGATCAGTCTTCTCCTTGTATGAGCTGAAAGTTTAGAGGGACGGCCAGGTCTTGGTAGATTTGCAGTGGTCTGATACTCCTTCCATCTCAACATTATCGCTTGCACAGTGCTCCTTGGGATGTTTAAAGCTTGGGAAATCTTTTTGTATCCAAATCCAGCTTTAAACTTCTTCACAACAGTATCTCGGACCTGCCTGGTGTGTTCCTTGTTCTTCATGATGCTCTCTGGACCTCTGAGACTATCACAGTGCAGGTGCATTTATACGGAGACTTGATTACACACAGGTGGATTGTATTTATCATCATTAGTCATTTAGGTCAACATTGGATCATTCAGAGATCCTCACTGAACTTCTGGAGAGAGTTTGCTGCACTGAAAGTAAAGGGGCTGAATAATTTTGCACGCCCAATTTTTCAGTTTTTGATTTGTTAAAAAAGTTTGAAATATCCAATAAATGTCGTTCCACTTCTTGATTGTGTCCCACTTGTTGTTGATTCTTCACAAAAAAATACAGTTTTATATCTTTATGTTTGAAGCCTGAAATGTGGCAAAAGGTCGCAAAGTTCAAGGGGGCCGAATACTTTCGCAAGGCACTGTACATGTCTTTCACTGTCAGCTAATCACACAAACCATATCTCTTGAAATGCCAGAAAAACTCAAGCCTATCTGGATGAACTGAGTTAATATGGAGTCCTTCCCAGTGGATGGATAGCTTACTATGAGCCTACTATGATCTGAGGAAATAAATCACTAACCGCTGGCTCTGGCTGGGTCAACTTCACAACCTACACATGGGAGGTCTCTCCAACCCTGTTCCCGGAGAGCTACCGTCCTGTAGGTTCACTCCAACCCTAATCTAGCACACCTGATTCTAATAATTACCTAGTTGATAAGATGAATCAGGTAAGATACCACTGGTGTTGGAGTGAAAACCGACAGGAGGGTAGCTCTCCGGGAACAGGGTTGGAGAGCCCTACCTTAAAGTCGGATCCTATAAAGCAGAACTGGAGCACCCTCTACTGGTCAGATATGGGATATCTATGGTGTGCTAAGAGCGCTCCCAACCCTGCCCTCTTCTCTCCCGACCCCTAAGGTTTATACAGGCTCAGGTCAAGACCAGGTCCAGGTGTGTGTGTGTGTGTATATATATATATATATCTACATGTACATACAGTGATTGTAACCTACACACAGCAGTGTGATAGCATCAGTGCCTCCACAGATTTAGTGTCCACTGGCTCCACACCTCTGGCATCACGTTGGCTCCCATCCCTCCTTCTAGTGTCGGATTCCAACAATACTTTTGGTCCCGTAGATGTGAAGTCTCCCCTTCTTTCACCCCTTCCTCTCTCTGTTTCAGTTTTCCAGTCCAGCTCCTTTCTTCATCATCGTTAGCGGCGCTCCTTCATCCGCTAAGTCTCTCCTCTCGGGATGGAGGCTCCCAAGAACCGGGAGTGGGACGAGACTGGGGATCTGAGAGAGAGAGAGACAACAGCAGCTGTTAGAAGGCGCTCGGCAGTCAATTAGAGGCAGTTTAAACACCGTTCCTATTCTCTCTCCTCTGCTCTGCTGGAACATCACTACCCCAAGGACCAGCCTCCTGCCAGACATAAACACCCTAACACTTTAATCAGGTGTCTGTCTGGACCTGGATGACAAAACACACACACACACTAATCAACTGTCTGTCTGGACACTGTCACAGACACAGACACTTTAATCAGTTGTCTGCACTCGCTCCCTTTCATTGAAACCTACAGTCGTCCAGGGGAGAAAACAAGTTCGACTCTCTGGAGGAGAAGCGACACCTGAATCAGCCTGTGTGTGTGTGTCGTAGCAGACTAAGACCAAAGGGTTTCAATGATGTGTGTGTGTTAAAAGAGAATGCTCTTCCCCTCTCTGTGGTCTCTTGACACCCCACAGTGACTAACACTGTGCATAGAGCCACACACACACACACACACACACACACACACACACACACACACACACACACACACACACACACACACACACACACACACACACACACACACACACACACACACACACACACACACACACACACCATAGTGGTGGGGTTAGTTTAATCACAGCTAAAGAGGTTAGTCCTGAGCGGAGACAGACAGACCACACAGAGCCCAGGGAGAGGAGTAAACCTGGAGGAGGAGGGGATTCAGCCTTATTTCCGGGCCTGGCAACAGGATCCATATTTTATTAGCCAGAGTTAGCGAACAGAGAATGAAGTTTGAGGACATCTAAACTGAGAAAACATTGTGATATACGATGGTATCGTATTTCGCTTTAATTGCCACGTCCTCCTCTCTTAATATTGTTGGTTGAATCGCTCATAAAACTGTGATTGAGAATAGCCTTTGCCTATAGACTCCCACTTTCATTCTTGTTCTTTTTGAAAGCGGCAACTTTAATTAACCTTTAACTAACCTTCTTAGGCTATTAGAATGTTGGGGAAAATTGCCTACGGTTCATAACTTTAACTAGTAGGAGAATTGGCCACTTGGTTTTCGCGTCGGGGGGGATTTCTCTGCATCACACGGGATAATTTCTTTATTAATAAGCTTAAACTTGACTCAACTTGTCATTCAATTTTTCTATCGGCTATTGATATATGTTCTCCCTCATTATTACCCCGGCTACTTACGTTTGTAGGCTATTCAAACAACTTTAGGAGATGGAAGCGTAGCCAAGCCAAAAGTAATATATTCATAGCCTATCGAAATGGAGAGAGAAGGGAAAACAGCCCCCAGAAATGTAAAATAGAGACAGATAAGGATTAGCCGTTATAGAATGTGTACAACACGTTAAGAACACCGGCTCTTTCCATGACAGACTGGCCAGGTGACTTCAATCAGTGTAGATTTTTAAGCCTCGAGACATGGATTGTGTACGTGTGCCATTCAGAGGGTGAATGGGCAAGACAAAATATTTAAGTGCCTTTGAACAGGATATGGTAGTATGTGCAAGGCACCTCGGTTTGTGTCAAGAACTGCAACGCTGCTGGGTTTTTCACACTCAGCAGTTTCCTGTGTGTGTCAAGAATGGTCCACCACCCAAAGGACATCCTGCCAACTTGACACAACTGTGGGAAGCATTGGAGTCGACATGGGCCAGCATCCCTGTGGAACGCACTTGTGGAGTCCATGCCCTGACGAATTGAGTCTGTTCTGAGGTAAAAATGAGAAACTCAATATTAAGAAGGTGTTCTAAATGTTTTGTACAATCAGTGTATGTATAAAATGAATAAGTTTAGGTCATAAGGTCCATACATCTGACAGAGGCAGAGAGAAATAAACACAATTTTCTGACTGGACATTTTGAGCTGCTTTGGTAGAATTCTCCACTCTACAACATATTGAACTAGGCTATAGCAGGAATAGGATATTAGCCGCAATGTCACTCGTGTGCTGCCCAGTCAAGTTCAAATAGGCTAAACCAAGTTCAAATAGGCTGTCAATCATCGCCAACAGACGATACTATCGTGATATCACCCAACCCTACTCTCCTGGCTCAATCTCTCTCTCAGTCCCCCCCTCCCTCTCCCTCTCATAACACCCCATTTCACGCGCCACTTCCTCTCTTTCTCCCTTTCTTACTACAATATATCAAACAAAGACAACCATATGTGTAGTGAGGCTCACCAGAGCATTGCCTTGGACCGAGTGCTGACCCCCTTAGCCCTGGCGCCGCTGGGCGGCGTGCTGACCGGTGGCGTGGCGTTCCGGTGGCTCCTCTTATGGGACTCCAGGTAGAGTTTCTTGGCGAAGGCCCGGCCGCACACGTCACACGAGTGGAGCGAGAAGTTCTTGGTGACACGCACCTCTGTGCTACTGCTGCTGCTCTCCTGGTGGGCGTCATGGCGACGTGTGTGGGGCGGCGTCGGGGCAGGGGTGTCGGGGTGTTGTTTGTCGTTCTTACGGGAGACAGATGACCCGGTTTGGGCCTCCTGCTGCCTCTCCTGTCTCTCCTGGTTGCGAGTGACCGGAGTGGAGGAGGAGAGGAGGTCCTGTTTGCGTGTGACTGGGTAGGAGGAGGAGTTGAGGAGCTCCTGTTTGCGTGTGACTGGGGGCGTAGGGGGAGAGGGGGCCGAGTGGCACCCGTTCACCTCCTCCTTGACTGTTGTTCCTCCTCTCTTGTTGTTGTTGGCATTGGGGGCAGAGTTGAGGACCACCTCAGCCGGCCGCTTGACCGCACGCGACTCCAGCTTGGGCACGATCTTGGCCAGGTAGCCCGTCGACTTCTTGTGCACCACCGTCACGTGGCGCAGGACGTCGCGCTTGCGCCGGGACTCGTAGCGGCAGAGCGGGCAGCGGTAGAACTTGATGAAGATGTCCGTGCCGTCCGTGTGCAGCTCGATGTGCTTGGTGAGGTTCTGGCGCGAGCTGAACTGACGTTTGCACAGCTTGCAGAACAGCTGCTTGAAGTCGAACCCCACCGAGAGCTTCTGAGGGGGTCTCCCAAGAGTCCCACTGCCACTACTAGTACCACCGGTGCTGTTGATAGAAGTGGAACGAGTTGATGTCTTGGGGCTGCTCCCACCCTCTTCCTCTTTGATCTTTTGACCTGACTTGGTTGCCACGGTGACGCCCTTCCTGTCCGTGTCCTTCCGGTCCGTGTCGCCAGGCGACGAGGCGGGGCTGGAGTCAGGGTCGTCCCAGGATTCAACCGCCTCCTCCTTCATGCTCAAGCTGTTGCTAGGGGTGCTGTCAGTGTTGGTGGCTGTTTTGCTGTTGTTGGTCACCGTGGATGTGGTTGCGGTCGTGGAGACGGAGCTAACGTTCTTGAGATTGTAGATCTTGTGGACGATGCGCATGTGTCTCTTTAACATGACCTGGGAGCTGTACTTTCTCTTGCAGAGCAGACAGCGGCAGGAGGCCAGGTTGTACAGGGCCGATGCCAGGAGAGAAGGGGCAGGGGGCACCGCGGTGGAGGCTTTGGGGGGCTGAGGGGTGGTAGCCCCCGAGGCTCCTCCGCTCTTCGGGGTGTGACCTCTCGCGGGGGAGGAGCTGGCGCTCTTGCGGGGTGGCGTGGCCTCCAGAGACAGCGGCTGGCCGGGGCGCGTGGCTATGTCCGGCGTGATGGTGTCCCGACGCAGGCCGCGGTGCACCTCGTCAAAATGGCGTCGCACGTTGGCCTTGGTGGCAAAGGACTTGAAGCAGACGGGGCAGGACTTGCCGCTGGGCGTGTGCAAGGGGCGAGACCGACCTTTGACCATGGAGAGGAGGCTGATGGGAACGGTTCGCGTCTCGGTGAACTTCCGGAGCTCCTCCAGCTTGGTCTGGTGCATCTTGCGACAGTGGCGGCGGATGCTGCGGCGAGAGTTGAAGTCCTTACCACACAGGCAGCACGAGATGGTAACGTCCTCCACCTAAGGAGAGAGAGACAGAGAGTATTATAGCGAGCATTAGTGCATGTGTGCCAGCGTGTGTCTGCTTGCGCGCTTTCTCCTGTATGTACCCACCCCGCTCGTAGACCCCTCCTCCTCGGGCTGCGCCACCTCCTCTCCTCCCTCCTCCTCCTCCTGGTCACTCCTCCTCCTCTCCTCCCCCTCTCCTGTCTGTCCATTCTCCGGCGTCCCTCCCTGCTCCCCCCAGGGCTCAGGGCTGTGTGTGTGGGTCCCTCCAGGGGTGTGTGGAGCCCGGGGGAAGTGGGCCAGCTCCTCCTCTGAGGACAGGAACTGGAACACAGCGTTATTGGAGGTCTGGATTGGCTCCAGGCGCATCACGTAGTCCGGCCGGTCCTTCCTGGGGTAGATGGCCTCCAGGAAGTCCTTCATGGCCCCGCTCTGCTTGTCACCATCGCCCGCTGGATCTAAGGGGTCAGGGACGAGGAAGAGAGAGGCGTTATAAAACGCCTTTCAAATCAGACACCAACATCCCGCTCCCAAATGTGATGCGTATTGAGCCTAGAGACGTAAACAACACTAAGAAGGAACATTCCCGGGAGAAGGAACATTTTCAAACTTGCCAAAGTGAGAAACAAAAACACTATTTTGTTTCGGTTTCCAAATATGACATGTAATGAGCACAGTGTGGCAACATCAACCACGTTTCAACCATATAATTAAATAGCAAATAAACGTAACTTTGTGGTTTCACAGACATGGTCTTATGATCCCTAGTTCAATACACAGATGAGAGAACAGAGGATTTCCTAGATGACTTGCCTTTCTAGATATTGACAGATATAGACAGAAGTCATAGAGAACTGAAGAGTCGTGGCTAATTAGGCTGGATCAAAGACAAGAGGCTGGAGCATGAAAGAGAATTCAGTTAGAGTAGAGAGAGAGAGAGAGAGAGAGAGGGGAGAGACAGCAGAGACATGGAGAGACAGAGACGTGGCGAGACAGAGACATGGAGAGACAGAGACAGAGACGTGGTGAGACCGAGACATGGAGAGACAAAGAGACAGAGACGTGGTGAGACAGAGACATGGAGAGACAAAGAGACAGAGACGTGGTGAGACAGAGACATGGAGAGACAGAGACGTGGTGAGACAGAGACATGGAGAGACAGAGACGTGGCGAGAGAGAGACATGGAGATACAGTGAGAGACAGAGACATGGAGAGACAGAGAGAGAGACAGAGAAAGAGAGAGTGAGTGTAGACCAATGAAGACCATGAGTGAGTGAGTGAGTGAGTGAGTGAGTGAGTGAGTGAGTGAGTGAGTGAGTGAGTGGGTGAGTGAGTGACAGAAAAAAAGAGACAAGAATAGGCATTAAGTGGGCAGAGAGAGAGACAAACATCGACAAAGAGGGAGAGCGACAGACAGAGAGAACAAGAGAGCCTTAGAGAGCCACGCACCGTCGGGCTTGGGCAGTCTGGTGAGGCAGTAGTACTCTTTGTGGGTGATGAGGTTGGGCAGGCCCCGGAACAAGCTGCGACATGTCTTACACTCAAAGATGGTGTCCACCTCATTCAGCAGCATGTGCTTCAGCTGGGCAGTACCTACACATAGACAACACCAGGGGGCAGTGTTAGTGATCACTGGCTGATACAGACAGGACAAATAGGACTGATCGATTATCAACTCCTAGAGCCTATAACCTTTTGTTGTTTTCAGATCGGAAGGAATATGATAGGTGTAATTAAATAGATTTGGTTTGGTGGAGGAGCGATCGTCACTTTTATTCAGACCAGCAAACATTGAAAGAGTCGAAGCTAAGTGTTGCACTTGAAATCGTGATTCACAACAAAATGTATGACTACGTCGTGATTCCTAATTAAAAAGACCTCCGTGCTGTCTGACTGGCAAGACTAGATGTTACCTGAACGGAAGACCTCTATGATCTGCTGGATGCCAGACTTGGAGGTCTGGAGCTGCTGCTGCAACAGAGGAGGGTCACCTGGCTCCACGCAGTACCCTGCAGAGGTCACACACTTCATTACAACACTTCAACTCTGCCCTCAGCCGTGTGTGTGTGTGTGTGTGTGTGTGTGTGTGTGTGTGTGTGTGTGTGTGTGTGTGGAGAGAGTGGCTATTTCCTATAGGAAGTGACTGGAATGGGTTTGCTGCCAGAGCCTGGGCATTTAAGAATAGAAGTGGTGGCAGCCCCTATACAATGACTGTGGTGTGAGCAACGTGTGAGTCAATGAGAGTCACAGTGTGTGTGCGTGTAGGCCCCTCCCCCGCCCCTCAGGGTGTGCTGGTTTAATCCAACCCCCTATACAGCCTGTGGTCAGATGGTGACCAATCAAGCGCGCAGACACAGCCAGCACCAAACACAGGAGAGTAATCATTACGCCCTTTCTGTTGCAAAATGTTTCTGAATTATTAAGTGATTAAAACTGTTTACATCATTTCTGAAAAACCTGGTACGGAATTACTGCAATTTAATTGGCTACAATGGGAAATCATCGAAGTCGCAAACTACAGTTGGGTCACCTGCTTACGGTCCTCCCTTCCACTGGCATACTGGTTTTCTTTCTCTTTCTGTCGTCTGGTGGTCAAGCAAGTGTGAAAACATTCTGGTCTCTCTCTCATTAATGTAATCTCTCCGAGACACCTACCCACGAGCCCCTTTCTGTCCGTTTACTGTAATCTCTCCGAGACACCTACCCACGAGCCCCTTTCTGTCCGTTTACTGTAATCTCTCCGAGACACCTACCCACGAGCCCCTTTCTGTCCGTTTACTGTAATCTCTCCGAGACACCTACCCACGAGCCCCTTTCTGTCCGTTTACTGTAATCTCTCCGAGACACCTACCCACAAGCCTCTTTCTGTCCGTTTACTGTATTCTCTCCGAGACACCTACCCACGAGCCCCTTTCTGTCCGTTTACTGTAATCTCTCCGAGACACCTACCCACGAGCCCCTTTCTGTCCGTTTACTGTAACCAGCATCCGGATGTCCAAAGACATTGAAAAGTATTTGACATTTGGTCAGTTCGCCCTGGGCTTGATTTCAGTGTGCACAGACATCGTTGTTTCATACATTCCGGACTGGCTTTAATTTCAACGTCCATTGATTTTTGGTCCGGTCCCGACCGGCCTTGATTCGGCCCATTAGAATTCAGTACAGTACACAGTAGACCACACTAGAGTTGAGTACACTAATATACTGTGCTGTACTATACGGTACTGAACTCTACTGTACTGTACTATACTCTACTGTACTGAAGTTTACTGTACTCTACTGTGTTGTACTTTGATGTCCAAACTTGTGAAAGATAGAGATGTCTATTGTTTCATATTTGGTCCGGTCCAACCTAATTTGATCTTGTTTGGGGCGGAGCTCATTAAAATAATTTGTTGTTTTATTAGGATCCTCATTAGCTGTTGCAAAAGCAGCAGCTTCTCTTCCTGGGGTCCAACACAAAACATGAAACATAATACAGAATGACATAATACAGAACATCATTAAACAAGAACAGCTCAAGGACAGAACTACATACATTTAATAATATCCAGTGTACCCAACTATAAAAAGTTTATACCTTTGTGTAACTAGGATACATCACCATGAAGAGAACAAAATTGTTATGCATAATTATGTGTAGTACAAATCCACTTCATTTACTGTAGTTCACTAACCAAAAGAGATTTCTTCAAAGTCACGGTGTCATGTCATAGCTGACACCTCATTCTTTCTGCAGATACCTCTCCTCAGCCACTCTCCTGTCATGACACTCTCCTCTGTCATGTCACTCTCCTCTCCTGTCATGTCACTCTCCTCTCCTGTCATGTCACTCTCCTCTCCTCTGTCATGTCACTCTCCTCTCCTCTGTCATGTCACTCTCCTCTCCTCTGTCATGTCACTCTCCTCTCCTGTCATGACACTCTCCTCTGTCATGTCACTCTCCTCTCCTGTCATGTCACTCTCCTCTGTCATGTCACTCTCCTCTCCTCTGTCATGTCACTCTCCTCTCCTCTGTCATGTCACTCTCCTCTCCTCTGTCATGTCACGTCACTCTCCTCTCCTCTGTCATGTCACGTCACTCTCCTCTCCTCTGTCATGTCACGTCACTCTCCTCTCCTCTGTCATGTCACGTCACTCTCCTCTCCTCTGTCACGTCACTCTCCTCTCCTCTGTCACATCACTCTCCTCTGTCATGTCACTCTCCTCTGTCATGTCACTCTCCTCTCCTCTGTCATGTCACTCTCCTCTCCTCTGTCATGTCACTCTCCTCTCCTATGTCATGTCACTCTCCTCTCCTCTGTCATGTCACTCTCCTCTCCTCTGTCATGTCACTCACCTCTCCTCTGTCATGTCACTCTCCTCTCCTCTGTCATGTCACTCTCCTCTCCTCTGTCATGTCACTCTCCTCTCCTCTGTCATGTCACTCTCCTCTCCTCTGTCATGTCACTCTCCTCTCCTCTGTCATGTCACTCTCCTCTGTCATGTCACTCTCCTCTCCTCTGTCATGTCACTCTCCTCTCCTCTCCTGTCATGTCACTCTCCTCTGTCATGTCACTCTTCTCTCCTCTGTCATGTCACTCTCCTCTCCTCTGTCATGTCACTCTCCTCTCCTGTCATGTCACTCTCCTCTCCTGTCATGTCACTCTCCTCTCCTCTGTCATGTCACTCTCCTCTCCTCTGTCATGTCACTCTCCTCTCCTCTCCTGTCATGTCACTCTCCTCTCCTCTGTCATGTCACTCTCCTCTCCTCTGTCATGTCACTCTCCTCTCCTCTGTCATGTCACTCTCCTCTCCTGTCATGTCACTCTCCTCTCCTGTCATGTCACTCTCCTCTCCTGTCATGTCACTCTCCTCTCCTCTGTCATGTCACTCTCCTCTCCTCTGTCAGGTCACTCTCCTCTCCTCTGTCATGTCACGTCACTCTCCTCTGTCATGTCACGTCACTCTCCTCTGTCATGTCACGTCACTCTCCTCTGTCATGTCACGTCACTCTCCTCTGTCATGCCACTCTCCTCTGTCATGCCACTCTCCTCTGTCATGCCACTCTCCTCTGTCATGCCACTCTCCTCTGTCATGCCACTCTCCTCTCCTCAGGCAGGACAGACTGACCAACAATGAATGAATATATATATATTTAATCTATATAGCACCTTTCACTAGTGCTCCGCAGTATGTTTTAAGGACTTCAATCAAACTAAGGATGGGTTGGTGTAGACAAGCGGGCAGTCTTACCTGGTGTCCTGGGGGCTGCGTCGGGGCCAGGGTTAAGGTCAGTCATTGGGTTAGGGCTGCTGGGCTGTGGCTCGTCTGTCTGGCAGCTCTGGTCTCTGGTAACATGGCTCTCAGGCTCAGGTTGGGGCTCGTCCTGGGGGATCTCCTCCATCTCCACCTCCATCCTGCTGGAACTCTGACAGACAGACAGACAGACAGAGAATGGTGAGGTTTACCTTTTAAACCTCACAGACACCCCTGGGCTATACGATGGTCAGGGAAACACTGAGACAGAGGGTATGGGGTGCGGAGTTGGGAAAAGAGGCACACGTAACTGCCAAAATAAAGGAAACACTTAAGTAAATGAGGGATACAAAGTATATGTGTAACACCGGCATCGCATCCCTCCAATAAAGATCCAGACATTTATAGAATCTATGCCAATGCGTATTAAAGCTGTTCTGGCAGCCCAACGCCCTAATAAGACACTTTATGTTGGTGTTTCCTTTATTTTGGCGGTTACCTGTACACCTACAGACACTCTATGACTAGCCTATGTAACACCAGCAAGTGTTATTGGAGAACCATACTTATATAGGAGAGCCACAGAAATACTGTATATGGCACTACGGAACTGCTTCTATAGCTGCATAATTGGTCTGAGTAAAAGATATCTAATGACTCATTATGCCAAGCACTATTTGATCAGCGGTGCTGTTGCTGATCTAGACACCTGCTGTGTCGTGTGGCATTGTTTGGCTGGGTCTGATAAGGGTGGGTGGTGTGGCATTGTTTGGCTGGGTCTGATAAGGGTGGGTGGTGGTTACACTACTGGCGGGGTAAGACTCTCGCCTGTCTGTCTCTCGGTTTCTCTCTCCAGGGTGATGGAGATGCTTCCCAGCACACCCAGCTAAGACACTTTCTCTCTCGCTCTCACACTAGGCTGTCGGAGATAAGGGACTCTTCTCTCTCTCTCCCTCCCTCCCTCCCTCCCTCGGAGGGGGGGGGGGGGTGCCTGAGCCATGGCTCCTCCTACCCTAACCACAGACATACACCTGACCAAACTAATGAGGATGGTCTCTGACGACCTCAGAGGAAATAAGAAATGGGGTTTTACTGTACCAATCAGTCTCTTGATGGTCCAGTGACAGATTGGCTTTCTGTATGTACAGTGCCTTCAGAAAGTATTGGCTCCCCTTGTGTTACAGCCTGAATTTTGAATTGAGACTATTGAAATTGTGTCACTGATACACACACACACAAACACACACACACAATACCCCATAATGTCAAAGTGGAATTTTGTTTTTAGAAATGTTTACAAAGTCATAAAAAAATGAAAAGCTGAAATGTCTTGAGTCAATAAGTATTCAACCCTTTTGTCATGGCAAGTCTAAATATGTTCAGAAGTCAAAATGTGCTCAACAAGTCACATAATAAGTTGCATGGACTCATTCTGTGTTCAATAATAGTGGTTAACATGATTTTTAAATGACTACCTCATCCTTTACAGATAAGTGTACGGTCCCTCGATGGAGCAGTGAATTTCAAGCACAGATATAACCACAAAGACCAGGGAGGTTTTCCAATGCCTCGCAAAGAAGGGCACCGATTGCTAGATGTGTCAAAATAAACAGATGCTGAATATAGTGAAATTATTCAATTAGGCTTTGAATGGTATACAGTGGCTTGGCATTTTTCCTATTTTGTTGCCTTACAACCTGGAATTAAAATAGATTTGGGGGGGGGGTTGTATCATTTGATTTAAACAACATGCCTACCACTTTGAAGATGCAAAATATGTTTTATTGTGAAACAGACAAGAAATAAGACAAAAAAACTCTAAACTTGAGCGTGCATAACTATTCACACCCCAAAGTCAATACTTTGTAGAGCCACATTTGCAGCAATAAAGTCTCCTGGGGTATGTCTCTATACGCTTGGCACATCTAGCCACTGGGATTTTTGCCCATTCTTCAAGGCAAAACTGCTCCAGCTCCTTCAAGTTGGATGGGTTCCGCTGGTGTACAGCAATCTTTAAGCCATACCACAGATTCTCAATTGGATTGAGGTCTGGGCTTTGACTAGGCCAATCCAATACATTTCAATGTTTCTCCTTAAACCACTCGAGTGTTGCTTTAGCAGTATGCTTAGGGGCATTGTCCTGCTGGAAGGTGAACCTTCGTCCCAGTCTCAAATCTCTGGAAGACTGAAACAGGTTTCCCCTCAAGAATTTCCCTGTGTTTAGCACCATCCATCATTCCTTCAATTTTGACCAGTTTCCAAGTCCCTGCCGACGAAATACATCCCAAAGCATGATGCTGCCATCACCATGTTTCACTGTGGGGATGGTGTTCTCAGGGTGATGCGAGGTGTTGGGTTTGCGCCAGACATAGCGTTTTCCTAGATGGCCAAAAAGCTCAATCTGACCAGAGTACGTTCTTCCATATGTTTGGGGAGTCTCCCACATGCCTTTTGGCGAACACCAAACGTGTTTGCTTATTTTTTTCTTTAAGCAATAGCTTTTTTTCTGGCCGCTCTTCTGTAAAGCCCAGCTCTGTGGAGTGTACGGCTTAAAGTGGTCCTACAGATACTTCAATGTCCGCTGTGGAGCTTTGCAGCTCCCCTTCAGGGTTATCTTTGGTCTCTTTGTTACCTCTCTGATTAATGCCCTCTTTGCCTGGTCCGTGAGTTTTTGTGGGCGGCCCTCTCTTGGCAGGTTTGTTCTGGTGCCATAATCTTTCAATTTTTTATAATGGATTTAATGGTGCTCTGTGGGATGTTCAAAGTTTGTGATATTTTTTTAGAACTCAACCCTGATCTGTACTTCTCCACAACTTTGTTCCTGGCCTGTTTGAAGAGCTCCTTGGTCTTCATGGTTCCCCTTGCTTCGTGGTGTTGCAGACTCTGGGGCCTTTCAGAACAGGTGTATATATACTGAGATCATGTGACACTTAAATAAAGTCCACCTGTGGGAAATCTAACTAATTATGTGACTTCCGGAGGTAATTGGGTGCACCAGATCTTATTTAGGGGCTTCATAGCAAAGGGGGCAAATACATATGCACACACCACTTTTCAGTTTTGAATGTTTTAAAACAAGTTTTTTTTTCTCGCTTCACCAATTTGGAATATTTAGTGTATGTCCATTACATGAAATCTAAATAAAAATCTATTTAAATTACAGGTTGTAATGCAACAAAATAGCAAAAATACCAAGGGGGGTGAATACTTTTGCAAGGCACTGTATAAATACACCCAGTTACTACAAAGATAAAGGCATCCTTCCTAACTCAGTTGCCTGAGAGGATTTCACCATGAGGCTGATGGTGATTTTAAAACAGTTTAATGGTTGTGATTTGAGAGAACTGAGGATGGATCAACAACATTGTAGTTACTCCACAAGGAAGCCTGTACAGAATACAAAATATTCCAAAACCTGTATCCTATTTGCATCAAGGCACTAAAGTTATACTGCAAAAAATGTGGCAATGAAATTAACTTATTGTTAAGCGTTATGTTTGGGGGAAATCCAACACACCACATCACTGAGTACCACTCTTCATATTTTCAAGGATGGTGCTTGTCATTGGCAAAGACTAGGTTAAAAAGAAACGGAATACAGCTAGGCACGGGAAAAATCCTAGAGGAAAATCTGCTTCGGTCTGCTTTCCACCAGACATAGGGAGACGAATGAACCTTTCAGAAGGGCAATAATCTAAAACAGGCCAAATCTACACCAGAGTTGCTTACCAAGATGCTCATGAGTGGCTTAGTTACAGTTTTCAATTCAAATCAACTGTCACGTCCTGACCTTAGTTCCTTTTTTTATGTCTCTATTTTAGGTTGGTCAGGGCGTGAGTTGGGGTGGGCATTCTATGTTTTGTTCTGTGTTTGTATTTCTATGTGTTTGGCCTGGAATGGTTCCCAATCAGAGGCAGCTGTCAATCGTTGTCTCTGATTGAGAACCATACTTAGGCAGCCTGGTTTCACCCTTGAGTTGTGGGTAGTTGTTTTCTGTCTTTGTGTGTCTGCACCAGGCAGAACTGTTTTGGTTTTTCCCGCTTTGTTGTTTTAGTGTTCAGTTTCTTTATTAAATTTACCATGAACACGTACCACGCTGCACCTTGGTGCTCTTCACCTTCTTCCACCTACGAATATCGTTACATCAACTTGAAAATCTATGGCAAGACTTGACAATGGTGGTCTAGCAATGATCAACAACTAACTTGATAGAGCTTGAATAATGTAAAAAAATAGTCAAATGGGAAAATACTATACAATTCAGCTGTGCAAAACTCTTAGAGATCCTAAAAGACTCACAGCTGTAATTACTGCCAAAGGTGTTTATAACATATATTGACTCAGGGGGTTGAATACTTATCTATTAATGTTATATTAGTGTTTCATTTTTAATAAATGTTTTAATTTTTCGACCACTTTGACATGAGTATTTTGTGTAGACCGTTGACCAAAACAAATGACAATTAAATCCATGTTAATCCCACTTCGTAACAACAAAGTGTAGGAAAAAGTAAAGGGGGGTGTGAATACTTCCTGAAGGCACTGTAAGTCTGAGGAGAGACCTGCCTGAGGAGACACCTGCCTGACTGTCAGCACACTTCCAAGTCTTCATGTAAACTCGGCAAAAAAAGAAACGTCCCCTTTTCACGACCCTGTCTTTCAAGGATAAATCATAAAAATCTTCATTGTAAAACCATAAACAATTAATGAACATGCACATGTGGAACTGTCGTCAAGACACTAACAGGTTACAGACGGTAGGCAATTAAGGTCACAGTTATGAAAACCTAGGACACTAAAGAGGCCTTTCTACGGACTCTGAAAAACACCAAAAGAAAGATGCCCAGGGTCCCTGCTCATGTGCCTGAACGTGCCTTAGGCATGAGGACTGCAGATGTGACCAGGGCAATTAATTGTAATGTCCGTACTGTGAGACGCCTAAGACAGCGCTACGGGGAGACAGGGTAGACAGCTGATCGTCCTTGCAGTGGCAGACCACGTGTAACAACACCTGCACAGGATCGGTACATCCGAACATCACACCTGCGGGACAGGTACAGGATGGCAACAACAACTGCCCGAGTTACACCAGGAACGCACAATCCCTCCATCAGTGCTCATACTGTTTGCAATAGGCTGAGAGAGGCTGGACTGAGGGCTTGTAGGTCTGTTGTAAGGCAGGTCCTCACCAGACAAACCCACCGTCACTGGACAAAACAGGACTGGCAAAAAGTGCTCTTCACTGACGAGTCGCGGTTTTGTCTGACCAGGGGTGATGGTCGGATTCACGTTTATCATCGAAGGAATGAGCGTTACACCGAGGCCTGTACTCTGGAGGGGGATCGATTTGGAGGTGGAGGGTCCGTCATGGTCTGGGGCAGTGTGTCACAGCATCATCGAACTGAGCTTGTTGTCATTGCAGGCAATCTCAACGCTGTGCGTTACAGGGAAGACATCCTCCTCCCTCATGTGGTACCCTTCCTGCAGGTTCATCCTGACATGACCCTCCAGCATGAAAATGCCACCATCCATACTGATTGTTCTGTGAGTGATTTCCTGCAAGACAGGAATGTCAGAGTTCTGGCATGGCCAGCAAAGAGCCCGGATCTCAGTCCCATTGAGCATGTCTGGGACCTGTTGGATCAGAGGGTGAGGGCTAGGGCCATTCCCCTCAGAAATGCCCGGGAACTGGCAGGTGCCTTGGTGGAAGAGTGGGGTAACATCTCACAGCAAGAACTGGCAAATCTGGTGCAGTCCATGAGGAGATGCACTGCAGTTCTTAATGCAGCTGGTGGCCACACCAGATACTGACTGTTACTTTTGACACCCCCCCCCCCCCCCCCCCTTTGTTCAGGGACACATTTTCCATTTCTGTTAGTCACATGTCTGTGGAACTTGTTCAGTTTATGTCTCAGATGTTGAATCTTGTTATGTTCATACAAATATTTACACACGTGACAGTGAGAGGACATTTCTTTTTTTTTCTGAGTTAATTATTCAAAGAAAAGAGTATGTGTGTGCCTCTATCAGAGACTGCTCAACCCATATACCCACCCACACATTATATGTTCAATGCACTGTGAAGTTGATTTACGGTACTGTCTCTGACTGTACCACGTATTGGTCACCAGATGGTGACAAAGTCCATGTTTTGGAAGTCATCAAAGAAGATGCCACAGTAACTATTCTATTCTAGCACTACTGCCTGAAGAGTCAAACCCTACTGTCGTGAGTCTGGTTCCTCTCAAAGTTTCTTCCTTCCAGGTAGTTTTCCCTGGTCACTGTGCTAGTGCTTTGCTGACTCACTTTAGGTTACTGTAAGGCACTTTGCAAATGTTTTGGTTAAGTCGCTGTACCTGTCCTCAACTTGCACAGACAAGATCAAAACTCGTTTTCAGATTTCTATTCTTCCAAACCTAGCCTAGTTCAATAGGGAGGAAGATGGTCATCGCCGTTTCAGAGCGGGGAGAAATAAAAGAGCACGTTCAATGAAGAGTTCAGTGGTAATGCTCTCTGAGTGCATGTTGTGAGGCTCAATCAGAAAACGTGCAGCTATCATCAGAGAGGGGACCTGATGATGAAGACTTGGTAACACGTTCAAGTGTTTCCATGGAGACAGAGACAGAAGTAGTTGTTCCATCTCAGGTAATATGAGTATTTATCAGTGGGCCTGTGGAGACATACACTGCTACCGGAACAAACTCACAAGAGAGTCATTTAAAGGGTAAATCTGTGATTGCTACGTCAATTTTTATTTGTTTTTTAAACTTTTAAATTCATGACATGCAACCGTCCCATTGATTCTTGAAGAATATAACTCAAAAATGCCACATAAGTTAGCCAAATTGTCTTACCCCATCAGAACCCAAAATATAAGCTTGTTTTACTCCTTTGCTAGTAAACAATGATTTGTAGACAAACACTGTATTGCCTCAAAACATGTTTAAAACATTTTAAAATTATGTTCTCGTGGATGGTCAATCCTTGCACCCATAGCTCTGTTTGTGATTTTAAGAGTGGTTCTCCACCCCCATCCCTAAGCTCTTTACCAAATCAGTGGCGGGGGTCATTGATTTGTCATTATTTGAACTGCAGATTGCCCCTTTAACATTGCTTAATAAAACTGTACACTGCTGTCAAAGTACTGAACTCACACCTGCACAAGACTCCTGCTAGGCAGTAGGAAGTGGAAATAATTGAATGAAGAAATGACGGAAAAGTTCACAGCAATTATTTCTGTGTGTGTAAAGGGATGAGTTTATAAGTGCTGGAATAAAGACGGGATGCTTCTGTTCACGTTGCAACCCGTGTGAGACACTATAACCTCACATGGAGACTGGCTGCTGCCCCAATAAACACACCCTCTAGACAGACCACCAGCACACCATAACCTCACATGGAGACTGGCTGCTGCCCCCATAAACACACCCACTAGACTAGACAGACCACCAGCACACCATAACCTCACATGGAGACTGGCTGCTGCCCCAATAAACACACTCTCTAGACAGACCACCAGCACACCATAACCTCACATGGAGACTGGCTGCTGCCCCCATAAACACACCCACTAGACTAGACAGACCACCAGCACACCATAACCTCACATGGAGACTGGCTGCTGCCCCAATAAACACACCCTCTAGACAGACCACCAGCACACCATAACCTCACATGGAGACTGGCTGCTGCCCCCATAAACACACCCTCTAGACAGACCACCAGCACACCATAACCTCACATGGAGACTGGCTGCTGCCCCAATAAACACACCCTCTAGACAGACCACCAGCACACCATAACCTCACATGGAGACTGGCTGCTGCCCCAATAAACACACCCTCTAGACAGACCACCAGCACACCATAACCTCACATGGAGACTGGCTGCTGCCCCCATAAACACACCCACTAGACTAGGCAGACCACCAGCACACCATAACCTCACATGGAGACGGGCTGCTGCCCCCATTAACACACCCACTAGACTAGACAGACCACCAGCACACCATAATCTCACATGGAGACTGGCTGCTGCCCCCATAAACACACCCACTAGACTAGACAGACCACCAGCACACCATAACCTCACATGGAGACTGGCTGCTGCCCCCATAAACACACCCACTAGACTAGACAGACCACCAGCACACCATAACCTCACATGGAGACGGGCTGCTGCCCCCATTAACACACCCACTAGACTAGACAGACCACCAGCACACCATAATCTCACATGGAGACTGGCTGCTGCCCCCATAAACACACCCACTAGACTAGACAGACCACCAGCACACCATAACCTCACATGGAGACTGGCTGCTGCCCCCATAAACACACCCACTAGACTAGACAGACCACCAGCACACCATAACCTCACATGGAGACTGGCTGCTGCCCCCATAAACACACCCTCTAGACTAGACAGACCACCAGCACACCATAACCTCACATGGAGACTGGCTGCTGCCCCCATAAACACACCCACTAGACTAGACAGACCACCAAGCACACCATAACCTCACATGGAGACTGGCTGCTGCCCCCATAAACACACCCACTAGACTAGACAGACCACCAGCACACCATAACCTCACATGGAGACAGGCTGCTGCCCCCATAAACACACCCACTAGACTAGACAGACCACCAGCACACCATAACATCACATGGAGACTGGCTGCTGCCCCCATAAACACACCCACTAGACTAGACAGACCACCAGCACACCATAATGCAAGTCTGTCCTTATAGTGAGTGATTGTCAACTTTATCAATCTAAATCCTGTCTAACAATAACAATAGGCTGGGCTTGGATGTTTTACATTCAGTTATGCAACCCTCTCCTGGTCATTTTAATTCATCTGAAGAAGAATTAGACCAAAAATATACATAACAATGGCATGCTTTCTTTTGCCATCGGCTAGTCTCCTTAAAATGGGCTAGAAATCAGTTTCTAAAGAGGGCACTGTTTAGGCCTATACTTTCAAATCATAACCCAATATAACCAAAATATATCCCTCATCTCCACAAGCTAAACACTGTCAAATTAAAATGCATTCAGATGATTTTCATTTGTCAATGAGAAAAAAACTTAAATACTACTTCTTGTTTGAAAGCAGAAAATGACCCTAGACAAGTGTAACTAACATGCGCAGTGCCCAACGGGGCGCAATAACAAAACCAAACGTTCAGTTGGGTAATACACCCCACTCGGGATGAAACCAGAAATGGTATGTTTCCCCCGCTTTAATCTGAAAGGATGCTTTATTTTTATGATTCATTATCGAGTATTTATTGTGTGCGCTATTCGTAAGAGCTTTACGGTCGAACAAAATGTACGTTTACCATACAGTGGAAATAAATATATCCATATTTTGAGAAGTCGCGAGATATCGACACCAGAGGCTCCACAATGGCCACAATGTGTCTTGTCAAACATGAAGGACGAAGTGAACTGCTCTCACTGATTAGCAAAAGTCCATGTGAGCCAGCCAGCCACCATCCCCTTACGCATTCCACGCAATGAGGAAGAGATGTTGCGAATCCGTGAAAGAAAATACCACAATACGATGCCTACACTGTTCCATAACATCTCCAACTCGTCTCCACTAGCGAGTGCGCATTGATTGTTAGCGTTTTGGTGTACAGTTATCTTTCAACGGGTAGCAGTCTCCATTAGCAACTCCATATCCCATGGGCGTGCGAGGGCCGCGGGCTGTGACGCAAATGCCACTGGTGATTTGCAAATTTGACAGATCTAATTCAATGTGGCTGGATGACTATTCACCCCGCATTTAAAACTATAACATTCCCCTCCGTGCAGGGAGATGTGGCGATGCCAGTAGCCACTAGCCAGCATATTATGTTAGGATTCGTTGCATAACTCGCCAGCCCAACTTCATAAATTGTGCAACGAGAGAGAACGGGTGCAGTAGCCAGTGTGGAAATGGTTACGTTTTGAATATGATGGCCCAATCAACACAATACGCGAAATGACACAGCGACTTATAGTGACTTCGCTAAACATGGATCAATGGTAGCCAGCACTTGGCTACGTTCTGCTAGGACGCATGCAGCTGACGATAGAGGAGGGCAGGGCAGCCAGCGAGCGAGTGGAACTTGGGACTGCATTCATACATAGACCATACGAGCGCCCGGATAAAGGGCTGCATGAATACTGTATTGTGTGCTCTTTTCTCCAAGTCCCCAAGTATTTACAAAAGGTTCGCCCAAAAATATTGTGGCGAAACACAGGTGGTTTCAGCAGCTGTCGATACATATGGAAAACTATTCAAGCCAACAAACATTTTTTAAACGTCTACTACCTAAAAATGTAAAGATAGACCTACCTACATCAACAGTGTGATTTAGTAGATCATACATAAACTCAGCAAAAAAAGAAACGTCAACTGCGTTCATTTTAAGCAAACTTAACATGTGTAAATATTTGTATGAACATAAGATTCAACAACAGACATAAACTGAACAAGTTCCACAGACATGTGACTAACAGAAATTGAATAATGTGTCCCTGAACAAAGGGGGGAGGGCCAAAGTCAAAAGTAACAGTCATTATCTGGTGTGGCCACCAGCTGCATTAAGAACTGCAGTGCATCTCCTCATGGACTGTACCAGATTTGCCAGTTCTTGCTGTGAGATGTTACCCCACTCTTCCACCAAGGCACCTGCAAGTTCCCGGGCATTTCTGAGGGGAATGGTCCTAGCCCTCACCCTCTGATCCAACAGGTCCCAGACGTGCTCAATGGGATTGAGATCCGGGCTCTTCGCTGGCCATGGCAGAACACTGACATTCCTGTCTTGCAGGAAATCACTCACAGAACAAGCAGTATGGGTGGTGGCATTGTCATGCTGGAGGGTCATGTCAGTATGAGCCTCCAGGAAGGGTACCACATGAGGGAGGAGGATGTCTTCCCTGTAACGCAAGCTCAGTCCGATGATGCTGTGACACACTGCCCCAGACCATGACGGACCCTCCACCTTCAAATCGATCCCGCTCCAGAGTACAGGCCTCGGTGTAATGCTCATTCCTTCCGACGATAAACGCAAATCTGACCCCACCCCTCAAAACCACAACTCGTCAGTGAAGAGCACTTTTTGCCAGTCCTGTCTGGTCCAGCGACGGTGGGTTTGTGCCCATAGGCGACGTTGTTGCCGGTGATGTCTGATAAGGACCTGCAGGCCCTCAGTCCAGCCTCTCTCAGCCTATTGCGGACAGTCTGAGCACTGATGGAGGGATTGTGCGTTCCTGGTGTAACTCGGCAGTTGTTGTTGCCATCCTGTACCTGTCCTGCAGGTGTGATGTTCGGATGTACCGATCCTGTGCAGGTGTTGTTACACATGGTCTGCCACTGCGAGGACGATCAGCTGTCCATCCTGTCTCCCTGTATCGCTGTCTTAGGCTTCTCACAGTACGGACATTACAATTTATTGCCCTGGCCACATCTGCAGCCCTCATGCCTCAGGCACGTTCACGCAGATGATTAGCGACCCTGGGCATCTTTCTTTTGGTGTTTTTCAGGGTCAGTAGAAAGGCCTCTTTAGTGTCCTAAGTTTTCATAACTGTGACTTTAATTGCCTACCGTCTGTAAGCTGTTAGTGTATTAACGACAGTTCCACAGGTGCATGTTCATTCATTGTTTATGGTTCATTGAACAAGCATTGGAAACAGTGTTAAAACCCTTTACAATGAAGATCTGTGAAGTTATTTGGATTTTTACAAATTAGCTTTGAAAGACAGGGTCCTGAAAAGGGGACGTTTCTTTTTTTGCTGAGTTCATATGGGACATGTTTCTTCATTTGTAGCATTGTGTGGCGATTTCCATCTATCCACTTTGCAGAGATCAGCACAGAAGGGCCACCAGCAAAGGAATGGTCAGCTGGTATTTGCCTCACCACTTTTGATTTGGTTTAATACAAAATATTGAACCAAAAACATTGAAAACATGGGACAAAGTAGCCTACTGTTGTTTAGACTGATTTGCCTCATGATTTGTCAATTTGTGCACAATTCATTGGTGCTTCAGTCTGATCAACGGTAGCCTACCCACTGGGCACACAATGGTTGAATAAACGTTGTTTCCGCGTAATTCGAGTGAAATTACGTGGAATCAACATGGAATAGACGTTGAAATGACGTCTGTGCCCCGTGGGTACAGCTAACAACCACCACTACAGCACAAATGTGGTTTATATTCAAACTTTGGCTGGTTAGGCTACCTAGACATTTTTAATTCAAAATGATTGATTGGAATGAATCATCAACACAATAGTGATGACATACTGATGATTAACTCTTCAATTACAAAAGCAAAGGCCTTACATGATGCAACCCGGAATAAAGCAAGCTCAGCCCTGTTAGTTTTATTGTCCAATTGCAATTGTTGTCTCTTTGCCTGTGTAAAGGACTTCCCATTCGTTTATTTAAAAATATATAATGAATATGAACAAGTACAAGGTTGCTGCACTTTGACAGGGTTTCAATGGTTTCGTCCTCCCTAGGGCCCTGAGTAAAAAACAAAAACAACATATGACCGGATTAGAAACAAATCTGGTCCCATCATAGCCCGTATAAAACTGTTTTATATTTGATTTATTACTATGTCCTACCCTACAACTTGGACTGGAGTTTTACCTAGTTAGGTTTGCTTACCAGATCAGGAGAAACTCTGTGCTCCTCACTCTGGGGCAGCACATTGCCTAGTGGTTAGAGCATTGGACCAGTAACTGAAAGGTCGCTGGTTTGAATACCCAAGCCGACAAGGTGAAAAATCGATGTGCCCTTGAGCTCCAGGGGTGCTGTACTACTATGGCTGACCCTGTAAAACAACACATTTCACAGCACCTATCTAGTGTATGTGACAATACAACTTTTTTTTGGGGGGGGGGGGGGGACATATCCTATATATCCTATCCTCCTCCCGAGGGGACGATAGGCCTAGAGATATATCTAAAAATGTCAACTTAGTATCTCAAAATGTTGATTTATGTAGGCCCATCTCAACATTTCGACTTAGTATCTGAACATTTTGAGATAGTATCAACATTTTTTTTTACTTAGATAGCTGGATTTTGAGATAGTAGGCCTGTTGACATTGTGTCAATGGGCTTCCATAGATATGAGCAAAGCAGCACATCGTTGCGTAGCACTGGACTTCCCCAGTTTTGTGCTAACTACGTGATTGTCCAAAAGACCATTTGATTCAGTCTGTCCTCATTGGCAATCTGGGAGCCAGGACGCAGGGCAGTTTGCCGTTCTCATGGCACGATTTGCATTGCCCCATTATCCCCGAAAATCTCCTTTACACGGTTATATTGTCAGCCTCAAAACGCCAGTATTTTGAGCAACAAAAGACCAGCTTAACTTGATCAAAGCAGAAGCCAAGTACAAAATGCACCTTTCAAGCCGTAAAAGAGAGGCCCCTTCTACATATTGCAGCATGGCAGGGGAGTGCGGCGTAAAAACGGGCTAACCCAGACAAAATAAATACAAAGAGAACGTACAACACTCACATAAACACATCCATCACCATCTGAGGGAAATCCCTAAACCACTCTCAGATATTTGGCTTTGTAAAGACTCTCCCGAGGGGACGATATTACGAATGTAAAACCCTGCGCTTTGCGGCTCTGTGCCACCTTTTCCAAGAAGCAGCTTGGCGCACAGACCGGTGACCCTTCCGGCTTTGCGCGTCTTTATAACGACTAGATTTTACCAACAAATCTAATTTTAACAATGAAATATGAATAAATACATCTAGTTGTAACTATCATCGTATTTGAGTTCCTGGAAATATTATTTAAGGGCGAGTTTGAGTCGCCGAAACCAATTCCTCTCCCCTCCATGGACAGGCAGAACAAGAGAAGGATGACGCCATTTTCTGCAAAAACAACCACGTTCGGGGAGCCAAGGCGAGGGCTTTTACGCTTCCATAACGCGTTCCAGGTCTTCGATCAGACATTTAGGGCGAATATAAATGTGTTAAGAATAGTTCTTACCTGTATAAGTCTTAACCTGACGATGGAATCCGGTTTCGCGGAGTAAAACTACGGGCTTGGGCCGGGGAGCTACTTCGAGTCCGCGTCCCTGTCTGTAGCTAGCCGGAGATTGTTTATTACGCCTCTCAGCGCTCGTCTCTCGCACTGAACAGTTCCTACAGCAGCTGCCTTTGTGCACTCAGAGGGGACCTTTCAGCTAAAGGCGGCCGCTGCGCAAAGGTGCAGCACTTCTACTTGTCTTTATAAATGCCAGTGTCGTTGGCACTTTGGGGGGTAGGAGAGGAATAGTTGACCCCCCGTGATCGAGGAACACTGTTGCCAAATTCAGGCCGTTTAGTGCTCCATTTACTAAGCGCGCGCACAGGCTTTCCAGAATCCAGGACACACAAATTAAACCGAAACGTTAGCTCGTTTTGTTCTCTTCTGCGCATACTTATCGTGTATAAAAGTGCATTATTCCTTGGGAGAAGTCGTAAAACGCTAATGCAGAATGTAAAGAATAATCTGGCGATTTGGAACTGTTGGAAATGTTGCACAATGGCCATTTATAATTTCTGTGTTGGAGTTGATTTAATAATAGGCCAAACACAACAATGCCAACATTTTGGGAAAAAATACATTTATTTAAATAAATCTAAATTATTTATCTTGCCACAAAATCGCAACCTGCAATTGTTCACCTGCGGGTTGAAGTGGACGAGTAGCCTATCCAATGATGCACTTGTTTATTTAAGGATCAAATCATTTATTCAACATATTTTTACTTTTATATGTCATAAAATAGGCCTATATTATAATAATGACACCTTTCTATATTTCACCATTTCCCTCTACACAGGAAGACCGCAATCAAATTTCCCTTAAGAACACATCATTTGATAATCTAATTTTATTTTTTTAAAGTTTAGTCTAGAACATTCGAGTAGCCTATTAGATAAGCCTATATTTTCATATTGCATAAGTAGTCCTATAGCATAGCTACAATTAGTCAGTGCAGATTATGAATTGTAATGATATGTTAATATTGGTTACAACAACGCATGTCGAGCATCGGCACCAGCCTGGTCTCATAGACTAGACATAATATAGTTAGTCTATATCCGGGACACTCAAATTAGTATGATATGTTTTGTCTGATATGGTGACATAAGACAGAAGATTACACAATAGGGTGGTTGGTCGAGGGGATGGTGGGTGTATAACTGGACAATCTGGCAACCCAAAGGTTGTGTGTTTGAATCTCATCAAGGACAATTTTAGCTAATTAGCAACTACTTACTACTTCTACTACTTAGCATGTTAGCTAACCCTTCCCCTAACCTTAACCCCTAGCCTAGCTAACATTAGTACCCTACCTAACATTAGCAATAACCACCTAGCTAACGTTAGCTAAAACAAATAGGAATTCTTAACATATCATACGTTTTGGAAATTCGTAACACATTGTATGAATTGAAATTCATAACATATTATACGAAAGGGATGATGGACATCCACAAATTAGTACATACCATATGAAATGCAGTGGAGGCTGGTGGGAGGAGCTATAGGAGGACGGGCTCATTATAATGGCTGGAATGGATAAATAGAATAGTACCACCTATTTGACTCCATTCCAATATTCCATTCCAGCCATTACAATGAGCCTATCCTCCTATAGCTCCTCCCACCAACCGCCACTGATGAAAAGTAACATACCATACTAATTGAAGTGTTTCGGTTTACTTTTACTAAGTTATGTCTACCTCTGTGTCCAGGTTGGCTGCACCCAGTCTGTGAATTTTAGTTTTTTTGGATAGCCAAGTTCAATTTTGGCATAAAAGCAACCTTGCCAAATAGCCTACCATATGGATTAATAAAATGTTGCGCAAATGTAATAACGTTTCTACAACAGTTGTGAATTCCTTTAGGAAAATGTGATTTTCAGCATTAAATGTTCTAGTGTGCTTAATAGTGAAGAGCTAGGCTAGGTGGAGAGATGGGGCTACCCACAGGTTCCATGGAATGCCATGATGATGGTGCCTTCCAATAACCGTATGGTCCTCGCTAGCAGGGTGTTGCAGCATTTTGTTGCTATGCTACCGCAAACTGTCGCGTGAGCACCGAAAGTGTCGCTTAGCTAATCACGTGCTGAATAAAAATGTGGACATGGCAAACAGTGCACTCTAGGCCTAATGGTACGAAGATTGGCGCAAAGATGGTATATTATTCATTATAAACTGGGTGGTTCGAGCCCTGAATGCGGATTGGCTGACAAAACATTTATTATTTTTACTGCTCTAATTGCGTTGGTAACCAGTTCATAATAGCAATAAGGAACCTTGAGGTCTTGTGGTAGATGGCCAACATACCACGGCTAAGGGCTGTGTCCAGGGTCTCTGCGATGTGTCATGCATAAGAACAGCCCTTAGCTATGGTATATTGGCCATATACACCCCCCCACGTGCCTTATTGTTTAAATAACTCAAATATCAATAATTTTAGGCTAATCATTCAAACATAGGCCTAAAAGTCATGGCTGTAGGACAGCAATATCTCACCATGTGATATGTGTTTTAGACATTATTTAACAGGTATTATTGGCCTAAATATTGTTTAGCCAATGTCCACGTAATATAGTATTAATAACTAGTCGAAAAGTAGTTGGAACCAACTTCTTGCATAGCCTACAATTTAGGTCTTCTGAAAAATATAGTTGTGGTATTTGAGTAGACCTCTTGAGTTATAATCCCCCAAGACCAGACCCTGTCCTTTAGGCCCAGTGAGAAATACAACAAAAGGTGGCCACCGCTATCGGCCAGACAATTAACCAAAGGACCAGCATTAAACTATTATCATAAGAATGCTGTTTGCAATGGGGGGGAAAGCCCTCGGAATTCATTGACATGCTGCATAGTGTTGGAAACCTTTTATGTCATCAATTACATGCAAGCTGCCTTTGCCATTTAACCTACTGACAGCTTCTTGACATTTTGTAGCGCTAGTTGTCTATTTGCTATAATAACCACTTTACAACACACAAATATATTATTTTAAAAGTGAATAGAAAAGGCTCCAGCAAGCCTACCAATTCTGGCACTGAGGCGGCACCTGTTGCTGCACAGTCTATAACGCAGAACTTTTTACAGGTGAACGGATAGGCTACTGTGAAGAATAGGATGAACACAGCTCTGTATTCGCTATCCCCACACACCAGGACTTCTTGTTCACTTCATTATGAGGGGAAGGATGCACCATGCCTAATACGGCTCAGATGCCAGTTTGTTCACCAACGCAATTATCAGGTCTGGTTCCAAAATGGATTCTTGCTCACCTACTAGACTGTATACCAAGTGATCGTTTGTGGTCACTTGTACAGGGGGACACAAAGATATCCTAAACATCAATACTACGCCCACCTCGGCCTTTTCTCACTGCTCCAGTCCATATGGCACAATCCATACATTTTATATTAGGTGGGCCTTTAAAGTGCCACCCCTGCAGGAACGAGGGTAATTGACTTTGCAAGTGTACAGGGGACTAATTCAAGTAAAGGGAAATGTGTGCGTGTCTGTCCTTCTTTCAGGCATAATTCATTGTGTACATCTGCACCCCACGGGAAACAAAGAAATCTCAATTGCATACTCTCGTTTACGCCTTCTAAAAACCCATTGGAGGAGAAGGTCAGAGGGGTGGGACCTCTGACTCCTCATCCAATGGGTATTGAGGAGGCAAGGAGAGAGGACGCTTTTGAGTATGAAATTGAGATTCTCCCACGGAATTACTATCCTGCTATGCTGAATCATGCACCTGGGTGGAGTGATTCCACCAAGAAGGGACAGGACAAAACAGCAGGTAAAAAAAATATTTTATATATATATTTTTTTAATCCAAAACATTGTCAAACCTGAAAATACACATCTAAATGTGTTGATAACACCATGGGGACAACAGGATAAAAGAGTCACCCAGGAGTAGAAAGCACATGATGGACGCCACCACAGACTGATAAAATGAACCAGTGACTATTTCATAGTAAGAGCTCAACAAGAACCTGGTTCTGCTTTATTTACAGTGAATACAAAAATAAGGCCTTACTAACAAAGAGACATCCATGTCCTGGGTTAGTGAGGAGACTGCACTGAACCACTAGTCTACTCAAGTCTGCGTCATTCTCTATAGTGCACTACTTAGGCACTGTATTTCCCCGATACAGTGCCTTTGGTTTGATCAGGGCACGCATATTAGGGCATTGGTCAAAAGTAGTGCACTACAGGGAACAGCGTGCCATTTCAGACCAACACATAGGGAAGACCTCAATTGCATACTCCTCGTGTCCTCTCTCTTGCCGTCATTATCGAAACCCATTGGAGGAGAAGGTCAGAATGGGCGGGACCTCTGGCTTTCTCATCCAACGGGTTTTGAGAAGACGAGGAAAGAGGACACGAGTTCAATTAGACTGCTTATCTGCTGTTCCACACTCAGTAAAAAATAGTGAGGAGAGGAGAAGCAAAGTTAACATTCAGGAATAATACCTAGTCAGTCACGTGCCGTTTGCTTACCTAAATGACTGGAGAGGGGCATTGGTGGCTCCAGACCTGACCAATCAGTAGTGCACACATTTTCAGTGATCGAACAGTAACTTGTAATTGATGAGTTATAAACTGATATGTATTCTGTAGGTCTATTACTATTTTGGGACAAGTTACATGCCATCGACATTGACCACTAGCAGAAAGCGAGCATATAGGAGTCATTTGAGTGTGTCGGAGGTCATCCAAGATGGTGAAAAGAGCCAATACTTTCACCTACGAGAACTTCTAGAAATATAGAGTGCTGCAGGTGAGGGCCTAAGGACTTGGAAGAGAGTGCACTGCTGCAGAGGCAGGGTCTGAAGGCAAAACGGCAGGCATAGAAACATTCCCCCACTGTACCTACTTTTCCCAGCCCCTCCCCCTGGACCATGCAGACCTACAGTGTTTGTGATTTCCCTTAGCCATGGAGACACATTCAGTAAAATTGTAAAAAATAAAACATTTAAAAATTACCTTGTCTGAGATTCAGATAGCCTATACATTTCAAACTCTGGACCTCAATGTCAGTTCCAATGCATTTTTTCATTGTTCCCATCTAAATTGGGGACTGATTTAGACCTGGGACACCAGGTGTGTGCAATTAATGATCAGGTAGAACAGAAAACCAGCAGGCTACAGACCTCATGGGGTAAGAGTTGAGTACCCCTGCCCTACACTGTAGCCTAAAGTACACTGGTTTATAAAGGGGATTGAAGTCACAAGGAATACAGGCCTAGTCTTCATATTTACTGTTGTTGACAAAACACCTTTACAAATATATACAGTGCCTAGTGAAAGTCGACACACCCCTTGCACAGTCTTCGCATTGTGCAGCCTTACAATTCCATCTAAAAGGGGAATACATTAGATGTTTTTATCCTTCCGATCTACAAAACCGTCAACGTTTTCAAAGCAAAAGAAAATGAAAGAACATTTTCCAAATTCATTACAAATAAAATAAAATAAAAAGTTGTTTTGATTGTGCGTGTCTTCCCACCCCAGAGGTCATACTTGGTGGGAAGCAAATATCTATAGAAATAGAAGTAGATTAACGATCTGGGCATATGAGGAAAAAGTGCAAAAGAGAGTATCTGAAAAAGCCTTATTCTTCCTTCAGGCAACCACTGAACATCCCCATGTATGGAACAGTAGGGGCGCCACCGCTGTTCTGAAAAACACATCTAAATAACCTAAAGTAACTTCCTATCACAAGAACTCTCGAGACGGAAGTCAAATTCCTGTCTGGCAACCACCACATTGCTCTAAACGCCACCTTCGTTTTCAGATCCGGAAAGACAAAGGAGGAGAGGAGGAGAAGATTAGACTATTGAGATGCAGCCCATGTCAGTGATGTCCCTGTAGAGCATCTATCACTGACAGAACAGAAGAACACACTGCAGTGGAAACCAGAGGTATTAAAAGGACTTGGCTAGTGCCATATGTACATTTCTGTAATGTACATATCAAATCAAGCACGTCTGTCAGAGACCAGTGGAAGAGAAAGAGAAGTCATGTTGAAAGGTAGAAACATTGGAAGAAGTGTGAAAAGGGAGAACCGCCGGCAAAAAGGACTCTTAAAAATACAAGTCACCAAGCGGTTAAAACACTTTAGCTCGAGTTCTTTTAGTAATAGGAGGCTTATAATAAATATTAAAAAAATAATAAAATATACGTACACATTTCAACAATAACAACTATGATAATAATAATACTGTTTAAAAATTGACATACAAATATAATTTTGCTCAATGTCTGTAGCTCTACTCTGGTCAGTAAGAAAATTAAGAAATTATAAATTATTATACATTAAAAAAAAATCCAACACCATCGTTTTTCCATTTAGGGTGTAGGTCCTCTCTGTGTTGCAACATTTGAGACAAAGAATAAAAACAATCCTCGATAACCTGAATTCTTCCTATTTGAAAGACATTTCATGAAAAAGTGTCAGTATAAAGTCTTCCCTTGTGTGACAGACAGGTTGTTGTGTAGCCTCTGGAGTCCAGGAGGAGGAGAGTAAGTGCACTTTGAACTCTGGCATGCTGGAGAGAAGGGTGTGTGTGGTGAGAAGTGGAGGTCTGCCTGAGGAAGTTTTTGGACATGGGAATTCCTTCCTGGTCACCTGACCACACAGGAACGGGAAGCTACAACAACAAAATGTCTAAATGCATGTAGAGGGGTGATAAAGATATCAACCTAAAGCAGGTTCCCTTTTCAGAGGGCAGTTTGTGATGATGAGTATCTTGATTTGAGTGCTTCACCCTGGAACCATGGAGACTACCTCTGCAGAACCGCCCATTGGCTGATCAATGTGTGGGCGGGATTGTGAGGAGGGACCACACATCCTAATATGGGATGGGCAGTGTGAGAGGAGGAGCCAAATCATTCTGACCCACCAATGACTCCAAGTCCCAGAATCCCTCATGGGTACAGGTGCAGAGCTGAGTGACATCACTGTTAACAGGGCAGGGCCCCGTGGTACTGACATTGGGTCAAAGGTCACAGATACTAGTCCAGCTGCCCAACATTCTGTCCATGTCTCCTGTTATTGTCAATGATGCAACTTGGACTGCAAGGGGAAAGAGAGAAACAGGGGGAGAGGAAGAGCAGGGGGAGGGCAAGAAAGGGAGATTCAAGTTGACAGTCAAGCTCAACCCATATCCAAAGACGACATCAATCTGTATAATCCATGACAGTAAAAATAAATATGAGGCAGGCTATTTTTTTGTTGAGCCAAGGTAACTTCAGTTGTCAAGTGAGGTGAATTACCATGTGAGTAACCAGGTGAGTTAGGTGTGTTTACCTGTCGAGGTGACTCGGGGCCTGAGGCCAGAAGTCCAGTGCTGTTCCTCCTGAAGATGCCGTCCAGCCCTGCTGCTGCTTTGGTCACCTTACTGGGCTTTCCTCCTCCTCCGTACGCACTGGGGCTCCTCCTCTTTCTCCCCTCCACCCCTCCTCCGTAGGCCAGGGGGCTGGGAGGAGGAAGGGAGCTGGGAGTAAGGGGTGAAGGGCTGGGGTGGTCTTTAGTGAGGGGGTAGGGTGTGGTGGTGGTTTGGTCAGGGTTGGAGTACCAGTCCTCAGCCCTGACCCCCACCTCCCTGGTACTGTGTCCTAAGGTATTTCTCCTACCACTAAGGGGGGGCACGCCAGAGCTGAGCATGGGGGTGGGAGTCAGAGTGTGGTAGCTGCTGTTGTTCCCCCTGAGAGTGTCAGAACTAGGTGGACGGGTGGTCCTCCTCTTCTTGGCCGCGCCACCATTGGCCCCTGGGGGCCTGATGGGTTTGGTGGTAGTGCCATTACGGGGTTTCCCTAGGGCAGAGACAGGGGCCACGGGCTGGGAGGGGTCCCTGATGCCAAACAACCCTGCTGCTGATGCATCCTGGGGAAAGGCTGTGGTGTAGGGCCCAAGGGAGAAGGCTCCGTTGGTGGAGGGAGGGAAGGAGAGGGGGGGAGGAGGGCTGAGAGGGCTGGGGGAGGGAGTGATGATAGGAGGGCTCCCGAGGGAGAGAGGGCTCTCAGCAGCCAGGGGCACCTTTCTGTAACACAGCAGAGGACAGGGACGTTAGAAAAACCAGAGCAATAATGAAATACATATGGATTTACAGGGGTTCAGAGACATTTCTGTCTATAATATGAGCTGGCTGCTGATGTCCTATGCCAGAACCCCAGCAGAACCAGGTCATACTAACATCCGCCATTCCACACCTATTAATAGTGTCTATGAGTATCTGTGTGTCTTCCCCAGACAGCTGAACTCACTTTCTCCATAGAACACCTCAGAAGTCTAAAGCTGGATGTATATACATTGGAGTTTGTCCCAGAGCCCCAGAACAACGGGTCGACAAAATCATTTATGCTGCTACAATTAACACACGCACACACTTTCCTCACCTCCACATCTGAGCGTTGACATGTTTCTCCACCATGCAGTGTAACGCCAGCCTCATCCTGTCCCACCGCCGGTCAAACACATAGTGACCACGCCCCATCAGCCTGCTGCTGAACGCACAGCACTGAGACACGGAGGGAGGGGTTAACACGATCAGAAACAAAATATATAGATCAAAATCAGCCTGTATGGATGGCTTCAAGCTAGGGGTGTAACAGTTCACCAAACCCATGGTTCGGTTACGTATTGAGGTTTTGGGGTCATGGTTCGGTTCGGTTTCGGGACAGCGGGAAGACTGAAATGACATTCACAATGTTCAGCATTCACAATGTTCCTGGCATTGTCTGTTGTGACAGGATTGTTATGTTGGTTTCCACTCTGACGAGGCGTTTGTAACCATGTGGGAGGTGGGAATTTACCAGTTGTGAAGTCGTAAATACCAGTGAGCTGCATTCATGTGATTTGAACTCATTGAGAAACGCAGATTGGCTAAAAGTACAGCTATTATACAGTTATATAGTTCAAATCCACATCTTCTAAATCATGTTTTGTTGTCGCATTTAACTTCATAAAAACGCTGTTATAGAGGCCATTTCCTTAGTAGGTGACGTCAAAGGTCAGTATGTGGGAGAAGGGGAGAGCTCAGGATGATAGACGAGTTTCCTACGAGTAATAACGAGTTGGAGGGCTGTTTGAGTGGTAAATTCCCACATCCATCTTGGTGACGAAAGCACCATGACACGGTCTCCTTCAGTGCCAGTGAACATTGCAATGTGACTCGGGCACTTTCACAAGGTGCTGCCGGAAACCCCCTATTTTCAACCACCGAAAACAGGCGCATATCCGCGGCTATAAACCAAAGACAGTAAAAAAAAATATATAAACATAGCCTACCTATCGCTCTTGTAATTTCTTCAGCCCGGTCAGAATCAGCTGCCAAGGGCTGCTTGCATGCGGTATGATGAGGTGATGTCAACGTATTTGTCAACATTTGAGGTGTTGCCAGCTGCATAGGCTATTCTCGCTGACCAGTGGCGACATACTGTTAACGTTTTACCCACAACTCTATGTCCACCGCTAATGTAATCTACTAGGAATGCAAAATGTTCCCAAACGGGAGATGTAAAACGATGGAGGATCCTCCAATTCTGGTTTATCGACCCCACTATAGAACTAGTTCCTGGCTGCGCCTCACAAAAAGGCACATTGAAATGCGCACATTAATCAAAATTAAAATCTTAATTGGCGCATAGCTTGTTTTAATGGAATAGGGGGGCGTTCGGCTCAGATTTACTCAAGAGGCGTAGGCCTGCAATGCAGCATAGCCTATAGGTCTAGTGCTTCTTATCTTGTAATATTTGTATGCATTCATTTGTGTTTACAGTGCGGAACAAACTGAGGTCTTCGTACCGAATGGTTCAGTACGAATACGTGCATCGTTACAGCCCTACTTCAAGCAGTACGGTGACATGGCAATAGATCCGCAGCCATTACTAAGGCATTGCTCTGAAGCATTACCATCAGGCAGGCCGGATGAGGTTTCCACCATATCGCTTACACAATCAAATCTCTACAAATAGTGCGCAGGGGGGGGGTTGGGAGATATTGACATAAAAGTAATTTAACGATACATTTGGTTCGATAACAATAAATACACTCTTTTTTTATTATTTAAAAAAACAAACTTTCCATTAGGGGCAGGGATCTAGTTTTACAGTGCCAAGTTAGACATGAAAGAAGTCAGCTATTTCATCTAACATGTTCAGGGAATGGATGGATACTTTGAAATAGGATCCAGAATGATCAGATTTATTTTTGGCTGCTAGAGATTAATTTGCCTGCATCCTTTTTTTTTTTGTACATTTCATACATCATTTACCACCTGAGGAAGTGGGAACTCAAAACACATGATCTATATTGCTAACCCTAAATATATAATACTGATGCTAGACAGCCATGTAAAGGATCTAACAGTAAATGTAATGTCCAACAAAAACCTTCCATTGGTAGGCATCAATAGACGACTTGATGTATTGACTGCAAATGGCACATTCCGGCAGCTCATCATTTTAATTACATACCCTGTTTGGAAAGTGGTGTACGTTCCTCAATATTGAGAGTTGAGAAAAAGAGAATTTTTTAACAACAGTAAAATACTATTTTAAAAAGTTGTTTTCCCGCAATTCCATTTTGAAACGTTGCGGCAATGGTCGTATGCTTGCGCTTATCAGAATGCATCTGTCCCTTCACATGGTGCGCAAAAGTGGGGAGAGAGAGTGAGACCGGGCAGCAAAACAGGGACAGGGAAGATACTGTACTTTCAACGCAGAAAGCAGGTTAATGCACATTACAGTTAACAGAATAACTCTTTAGAACAAAAACATTGTGTAGCATATTCACCGAAAATTACAGACGTAAGCAAAATGCTTCGGTAAGAGGGCAATGTCCCTGCCGGTAGTTTTCGGTTTATCTTCCCAGCTCTAGGGAAGGGGCTTAGGGCTGATTTCAGTCTGGGTGTTAGACTGAGATAAGGGAACACTTTATAAAGGATTTACAATTAGTTTATCAACCATTTATTTGTTTACAGATATTTTAGAAGCAGCTGAATTTTTGTGATTACTTACAAACCCTTCGTACAAATTATACAGTTGAATTCGGAAGATTACATACACCTTAGCCAAATACATTTAAACTCAGTTTTTCACAATTCATGAACATTTAACCTTAGTAAAAATTCCCTGTCTTAGGTCAGTTAGGATCACCACTTTATTTTAAGAATGTGACATGTCAGAATAATAGTAGAGAGAATTATTTATTTCAGCTTTTACTTCTTTCATCACATTCCAAGTGGGTCAGAAGTTTACATACACTCAATTAGTATTTGGCAGCATTGCCTTGAAATTGTTTAACTTAGGTCAAATGTTTCGGGTCGCCTTCCACAAGCTTCCCACAGTAAATTTTGGCATATTTCTCCTGACAGAGCTGGTGTAATGGAGTCAGGTTTGTAGGCCTCCTTACTCACACACACTTTTTCAGTTCTGCCCAATACCTTGACTTTGTTATCCTTAAGCCATTTTGCCACAACTTTGGAAGTATGCTTGGGGTCATTGTCCATTTGGAAGACCCATTTGCGAACAAGCTTTAACTTCCTGACTGACGTCTTCTATTGAAGCTGTTGCTTCAATATATCCACATAATTTTCCTGCCTCCTGATGTCATGTATTTTGTGAAGTGCACCAGTCCCTCCTACAGCAAAGCACCCCCACAACATGATGCTGCCACCCCCATGCTTCACATTTGGAATGGTGTTTTTCGGCTTGCAAGCATCCCCCCTTTTCCTCCTAAAATAACGATGGTCATTATGGCCAAACAGTTATATTTTTCTTTCATCAGACCAGAGGAAAGTTCTCCAAAAAGTACCATCTTTGTCCCCATGTGCAGTTGCAAACCGTAGTCTGGCTTTTTTTATATGGCGGTTTTGGAGCAGTGGCTTCTTCCTTGCTGAGCAGCCTTTCAGGTTATGTCGATATAGTACTCATTTTACTGTGGATATAGATACGTTCATACCTCTTCACAAGGTCCTTGGCTGTTGTTCTGGGATTGATTTGCACTTTTCGCACCAAAGTACGTTCATCTCTAGGAGACATAACGCGTCTCCTTCCTGAACGGCTGAGTGGTTCCATGGTGTTTATACTTGTGTACTATTGTTTGTACAGATGAACGTGGCACCTTCAGGCGTTTGGAAATTGCTCCCAAGGATGAACCAGACTTGTGGAGGTCGACAGCTTTTATTCCTGAGGTCTTGGCTGATATCTTTTGATTTTCCCATGATGTCAAGCAAAGAGGCACCGAGTTTGAAGGTAGGCCTTGAAATACATCCACAGGCATCAAATGATGTCAATTAGCCTATCCGACGCTTATAAAGCCATGACATGATTTTCTGGAATTTTCCAAGCTGTTTAAAGGCACACTCAACTTAGTGTATGTAAACTTCTGACCCACTGGAATTGTGATACAGTGAATTAATTATAAGTGAAATAATCTGTCTGCAAACAATTGTTGGAAAAATGACTTGTGTCATGCACAAAGTAGATGTCCTAACCTACTTGCCAAAAGTATAGTTTGTTAACAAGACATTTGTGGAGTGGTTGAAAAACGAGTTTTAATGACTCCAACCTAAGTGTATGTAAACTTCCGACTTCAACTGTACATATTTTTGCACATAGCTACCTTAATGTTAAATGTTGGGTAGACAGGTACAGAGATAGGTACAAGACACTTAACCCAAATTGCTCCTGTAAGTCATCCTGAATAAGAGCGTCTGCTAAATGACTAAGGGTACAGGTACATACCCCCAGTGGTCGAGGGTGGTGAGGGGAGTAGTGGCAGGATGGTCGGTCATCGTCTCTGTCAGGGCCATCTGGTGTTCCTGGGTCGCCCTCATCACTGGACAGACGACCGTCCCTGTCCCCTCCTGCCCTCTGCCAGACAGGGACTGGGGGGTCCTGTGTTGAGCCTGGGGGGACGGGGGTGGAGGATAGGACAGCAGCACCCCCACTACCAGGTACCCTGCACACAGAGAGGGAGAGAGAACGAAAAAGAGACAGGCAGAAAGAAGAGAAAGTGAAAGGAAGAACATGTTTAGAACTAGACACTAACATGACTTACAAATACTAACAAGTGTCAAAATCAGTTTGTTTCACTTTGATTCTATCAACAGTAGGTTACACTCCCTAGTGGTGTGAGTTTGAACTGACAGTGATTTTCACAATCAAATAAGTTAATTGGTTGCGTACACAGATTTGCAGGTGTTGCAGAAGGTGCAAGAAAATGCTTATGTTACTAGCTCCAACAGCACAGTAGAATGTCTTACAAATATGCAACTTTGGTCTAACTTTGGTCTAATATTACTGAGCAGCAAAACACAGAATCTTCATTGAAAAATGTAACAAACATGATTCCATTGAATGAATAGAAGCCATACATTGACTTTGGCCTCAGTGCTGCCCCCTACCTGGGTCTGTGTGCATTAGCCAGCCGCAGTTTGAGAGTGGAGACGGTTCTGCCATTGTGGCAGTGGGGGGGCAGGGTGGAGGGGGTAGTATCATTGGCACGGGTGCTCTGACTGCCTCCCTGTGACTCCCTCCTCTGCCCTCCCGCCTTATCTTTCTCTTTCGCCCCCTCCTTATCTTTCTCCTTCGCCTCCTCCTTATCTTTCTCCTTCGCTCTGCCCTTGTGTTCCGCCAGGAGGATATCAAACTCTTTCTGCCTGCCTGGGACGGCCCGTCGGTGGATCAGGGAGTGAGTCTGGAACACACACACAATATGATAACAAAGACAAGTGGACACAAAAGGGCAATAAGAACACATTTAAATGAGACTTAAATTAGTTTTACCCTGGTATCAAGGAAAATAAAGCACACAAGGCAAAATGAAGTAATGCGCACGTATGGTCAGAATAAGCTGTGTAGCCAATCAAATGTGAGGTCAGAGGTCAGTGTGTCTCACCTTGCAGGTGAGTGATCGCGTGCAGGACCGTTTGCTCTCTGGGTCTTGGACTCCACAGTGCTTGTTAGGGTCAAACACCCTCCCTGTAAACACCAGACAGTCATCAAGAACCAAACCAGGTCATCACAGCTGATTTCAGAATTTTGTCTTCCAGAGTACCATGAAGTCATCTTTTGCCAAGAGATATTGAATGACGGGAGAGAAGTGTCTTACAAAGTTGTCTTATAGGACCTACAGTAGACTGTTCTTTGACTGAAACTTCCCAAATTCCACTGAGAAGTTTCCCCTACGTTAAACAGTTCAATTGTCCCTGTAATCTCTACATGTCATCTCTATAATCTAGGTAGTTATGGGAGTGTGCGTGTGTTTGGGAGATGAGGCGTGTGTGTGTGCATGCGGGAGATGAAAAGTGTGTGTGTGTTGAGATGAAAAGTGTGTGTGTGTCTCTCATGTGTTTAGGAGATGAGAGTAGAAGAGGCCAGTTGGGAGTCCCAAGCGGTGGGAAGGTTTTTAAGGAGCAGAAGCCTTGGCAGCAGTAGCTCATGAATTACACTTGTAAATCAAAGAGTTGGAGTGACGCACAGCACAGAGACAACAACATATGGGGGGGGGGGAGACTGGGAAAAGAGACAGGCAAGAGGAGTAAAGGAAGAGAGGAGAAAGGCAAGAGAGAGAGAGGGAAAAGAGAGCGGCGGAAGAACAAAGAGATAGGAAAGTTGGAAAGAGATGCACGAGGGAAGTCTCCTCATCCACAGCAGAATTAGCAAGGCCCCAGTGCATAGGATTAGTGTTGAGCAACAGCCTCCACTCTCTCTTCTTTCAAAACAGCCCCCACCCATGCCAAGTTCCTAACCCATCATATGAATCTGTTCATGCCCCATCACTCTCATGACTGGGCAACTTTCAAAGGTTAGGGGAGATAAGGAACATGGAGGGGTTTTACACTTATAAACATAGGCTATATATTTATACCATGACCTTTATAGTGCTGAGCAAGACATGCACATTCCTGGTGGTAGAATTGAAGTTGCTCCACCTTAAATTCTTCCCTACCAGATAAAAGGTACATTAATACATTGTATGTTCTCTCCATCCGCCTTTGTGTCTGTTCACCTCGGAGGAGGATGATGTTGGCTGATCTCTGGTCAGTTTTGATCCCTGATTATAATAATTTAGATATAATATATGCTATTTAGCAGACACTTTTATCCAAAAAGCAACTAACATCAAGCATTAATACATTTTCCGTGTGGGTGGCCCCAGCGGGAAATCAAACCCATGATCATTGGCGTTGTAAGCACCATCCCACCAACTGAGCCACACATGGTAATGAAGGTAGGATTGGGGTTAGGGTACACTGATCCTAGATCTGTGGTTAGACTGTGTTCTCACCTGACAGTCTCCTATGAGGCCTGGGGGTCTTGGTTCCATTCTGCTGTTTCCTGTCCAGGGGGGAGGGGGTTGCGGGGGTCCGAGGGGTATGAGAGGGTCTGCGGTGATTCAGGGGGGAGGGTGAGGGGGTAGAGGAGGGTTGTTTGTCCAGGGGAGAGCGAGCCGGGCTGGGCCGGCGGTCCACCAGGGATGGGGGTGTTGTGGTGGAGCAAGGGGTGGTTGGCCCGCGGCCGTTCACCAGCTTTTCCCGAGACCCCCTGAGGGGAGCTGGGGGGATCAGGGAGGGTTTGAGGGAGGAGGGAGAGGAGCAGGAGGAAGAAAAGCAGTTGACTCTGACGTGTGTTCCCCTCTCTGCCCGGCCCAGACATGGCATCTTCTCCAGACTCACTACTGGCAACGACACACTGATGGGGGGAGAGAGAGAGAGGGATGGCGCGACAGATAAAGCAAGAGAGTGAGAGGAACGATATAGAGAGAGGAGGGGGGGGGGTGCTAATTGATTGAGTAGAAAGTTGTGGGATTGTTTTTATTTAAAAAAATAACCATGACAGGGATTCGATGCAGGAAGTGTCTGCATGTTCACAAGATTTGGCCTGTTTGTGCACCCACCATGTCTTGCTGCGGACACCCTTGGGAGGGTAGACAGCGAGCGGGGCTTTGTTGAAGCGGGAGTGGGGGTAGTCTCTGGGGACCCTGAAGGGCAGAGGGGGAGTAGGACCCAGGGTGGGGGACACTGCCACATTGGGCTTCACAGAGACCACTGGACCCCTGGAGGGACACGGGGAGCCGTGCCGACGCTCTGAAACACACACACACACACACACACACACACTGTCAGGAGATATACAGACTGAATACAGACTGAGCGTGAACCCACCTGGTAAACACCCAGCATCATGAAAATGTCTTAACACTGTAGATCACTGACTGGTCAGTTATTCACACAATGAATCTGTGATGTTTGTAAGTGATCCATGGCTCCAGACTGCAACCATTTGAATGGAATTTTATTAGTGGTCACATCGGTGCAAGCTTTGCATTGTCACTCACTCAAACCTTCCCCTTTTTTGGGCAGCTAAAAGCACGATTTTGTCAAACAGTGAAGTACATTATACTCATGATTCCTATAAAGGAAGTGTCCGATTGTATAATATCTCAAAATCCAATTGCAGGAAAAACACAGCTTTGGAAGCAACTACTGTTGTCCCTGTCGAAGAGAGGAGGGTCTCAGCTTTTTATATGTATAATTTTGTTGTGTTACAGCCTGAATTTAGCACGGATTAATTTTAGATTTGTTTGTCACTGGCCTACACACAATATCCCATAATATCAAAGTGGAACAATGTTTTTCAAAATGTTTACAAATTAATAACAAATGAAAAGCAGAAATGTCTTGAATCAATAAGTATTTAACCCCTTTGTTATGGCAGGCCTAAATAAGTTCACGAGTACAAAATAAGAAGTTGCATAGACTTACTCTGTGTGCAATAATAGTGTTTAACATGATTTTTGAATGACTACCTCATCTCTGTACCCCGAACATACAATTATCTGCTAGGTCCCTCAGTCGAGCAGTGAATTTGAAACACAGATTCAACCACAAAAACCAGGGGGATTTTCCAATGCTTCGCAAAAAAAAGGCACCTATTGGTAGATGGGTAAACATTTTAAAAGCAGACATTAAATATCCCTTTGAGCATGGTGAAGTTATTAATTACACTTTGCATGGTGTATCAATACACACAGTCACTGCAAAGATACAGGTGTCTTTCCTAACTCAGTTGCCGGAGAGGAAGGAAACCACTCAGGGATTTCACCACGAAGCCAATGGCGACTTTAAAACAGTTAAAGAGTTTAATGGCTGTGATAGGAGAAAACTGAGGATGGATCAATAACATTGTAGTTACTTCACAATACTAACCTAATTGACAGAGTGAAAATAAGGAATCCTGTACAGAATACAATTATTCCAAAATATGCATCCTGTTTGCGACAAGGCACTAAAGTAATACTGCAAAAAATATGGCAAAGCAATTGACTTTTTGTCCTGAATACAAAGTTATGTTCAGGGCAAATCCAATATAACATATTACTCACCATTTTTTTTAAAGCATAGTGGTGGCTGCATAATGTTATGGTTATGTTTGTAATCGTTAAGGACTGGGGAGTTTTTCAGGATAAAAAGAGAAACGTAACGGAGCTCAGCACAGGCAAAATCCTAGAGGAAAACCTGATTCAGTCTGCTTTCCACCAGACACTGGAAGATGAATTCACCTTTCAGCAGGACAATAACCTAAAACATGTAGCCAAATCTACACTGGAGTTGCTTACCAAGAAGACAGTGAATGTTCCTGAGTGGCCGAGTTAGTTTTTAATTAAATATGCTTGAAGACCTGAAAATGGTTATCTAGAAATAATCAACAATTTGACAGCGTCAAGTTTTTAAAGACAAATTGGCAAATGTTGCGCAATCCACGTGTGGAACGCTCTTATACTTATCCAGAAAGACTCACATCTGTAATAGCTGCCAAAGGTGATTATAACATGTATTGACTCAGGGTTTTTTTTTTTAATTTTAATTTTTTTTATAAAACGCTGTATATGTATATATATATATATATATATATATATATATATAGAGAGAGAGAGAGAATTTTTCTTCCACTTTGACAGGGTATTCTTTTGTAAATCGTTTACAAAAATGAAAGACAATTCATTTTAAATCCACACAACAAAACGTGGAAAAATTCAAGGGGTGTGAATACTTTCTGAAGGCACGGTATCCCTCTCATTATTAAATACTTTTTTTCTTTACATAGTTGAATTTGCTGACAACAAAATCACACAAAAATTATCAAATGGAAATCAAATGTATCAACCCATGGAGGTCTGGATTTGGAGTCACACTCAAAATGAAAGTGGAAAAACCACACTACAGACAGATCCAACTTTGTTGTAATGTCCTTAAAACAAGTCAAAATGAGGCTCAGTAGTGTGTGTGGCCTCCACATGCCTGTATGACCTCCATACAACACCTGGGCATGCTCCTGATGAGGTGGACAGGAGGATGGAGCGAGACATGATGTCCCAGATGTGCTCAATTGGATTCAGGTCTGGGGAACGGGCGGGCCAGTCCATAGCATCAATGCCTTCCTCTTGCAGGAACTGCTGACACACTCCAGCCACATGAGGTCTAGCATTGTCTTGCATTAGGAGGAACCCAGGGCCAACCGCACCAGCATATGGTCTCACAAGGGGTCTGGGGATCTCATCTCGGTACCTAATGGCAGTCAGGCTACCTCTGGCGAGCACATGGAGGGCTGTGCAGCCCCCCAAAGAAATGCCACCCCACACCATGACTGACCCACCGCCAAACCGGTCATGCTGGAGGATGTTGCAGGCAGCAGAACGTTCTCCACAGCGTCTCCAGACTCTGTCACATGTGCTCAGTGTGAACCTGCTTTCATCTGTGAAGAGCAAATGCCAAACGTCCTGCACGGTGTTGGGCTGTAAGCACAACCCCCACCTGTGGAGGTCGGGCCCCTCATGGAGTCTGTTTCTGACCGTTTGAGCAGACACATGCACATTTGTGGCCTGCTGGAGGTCATTTTGCAGGGCTCTGGCAGTGCTCCTCCTGCTCCTCCTTGCACAAAGGCGGAGGTAGCAGTCCTGCTGCTGGGTTGTTGCCCTCCTACGGCCTCCTCCACGTCTCCTGATGTACTGGCCTGTCTCCTGGTAGCGCCTCCATGCTCTGGACACTACGCTGACAGACACGGCAAACCTTCTTGCCACAGCTCGCATTGATGTGCCATCCTGGATGAGCTGCAGTACCTGAGCCACTTGTGTGGGTTGTAGACTCCGTCTCATGCTACCACTAGAATGAAAGCACTGCCAGCATTCAAAAGTGATCAAAACATCAGCCAGGAAGCATAGGAACTGAGAAGTGGTCTGTGGTCACCACCTGCAGAATCACTCCTTTATTGGGGGTGTCTTGCTAATTGCCTATAATTTCCACCTGTTGTCTATTCCATTTGCACAACAGCATGTGAAATTGATTGTCAATCAGTGTTGCTTCCTAAGTGGACAGTTTGATTTCACAGAAGTGTGATTGACTTGGAGTTACATTTCCCTTTATTTTTTTGAGCAGTGTATATATATATATATATATATATATATATATATATATATATATATATATATATATATATATATATGAGAGACAATTCATTTTAAATCCACACAACAAAACGTGGAAAAATTCAAGGGGTGTGAATACTTTCTGAAGGCACGGTATCCCTCTCATTATTACCTTAGGTCTACCATATTTGTAGGTTATTAAAAAACAACTTTAAAAAACTTTGAGATAATCTAGCGGAGTTCTAGGCTAATTGTTTGAACATGCGCGGTGATATATAAATATATTTTGATTTGTTTAACACTTTTTTTGGTTACTACACGATTCCATGTGTGTTATTTCATAGTTGTGATTTCTTCACTATTCTTCTACAATGATGAAAATAATAAAAATAAAGAAAAACCCTGGAATGAGTAGGTGTGTCCAAACTTTTCATTGGTCCTGTATATTGCGTGACAACGTTTTTTTTTATGGGTGAGACCAAATCATGAACTGGTGATCCATATTGCAGTAGAGGGCATTGGAGAGAGACATAGAGAGGAGAGGATAGAGAAGGAAGGAAGGAGGACTAAAGGAGAGGAAACTTACGGTTCTGGCTATGCATGTCTTTGAGGGAGGTGAGGGGGGGGGGGTGAGGAAGGTGGGGAGGTCCTTTACTCTCTCTGCCTCACTGGGACTCTACTCCCCAGACACCTAGTCGGGACAGAGGGACATGTCAAAAACACACACAGCCACACGGGCGCTCCCACACACCCCCACACGCTCTCGCACACCCACGCTCTCCCGCACACCTACCCGCGCTCTCGTACGCACACACCTCATTAAATGCTTATTGTAGACCTACTACGCATGCAGGCTTTGCACTAAAATTAGTGAGGAAAGCTTGTGAATTGTGCAGCGGGGATAAAAATAATGCATTATATCACTGTCAGCAAATAAAACTATTCATGATTATTAATTTTGTTCTGCCCTGGCAATTTCCTAAATAGACTTGGCCCCGGCACCACAGCCATCCTGCCAACTGTCCTCAGCCAACTACTGTCTGACAGGCTGTATCGCCCACTCCACAGAATCTGTCTCGTTGGTCACAGTTTAGTGACTGAAAGTGTGAGGAGCCAATACGATGACAGTGTGTGGGAATGACAGGGAGATTGCCTTACCCTGCCAATGAGTGCTGAAATACCAACAGCTCGTTAGAACAACAGGGATGAATGAGCACACAGATTAAGCAGGTGTCAGGGCGTGTGTGTGTATGCCAGGCGGCAGTCGTGCGTGTGTTCCAGGTGTGTGTGAGCGTGAAACTGCATCCGTCAGGCAGGTGTATGTGCAGGTGAGTAAATAGGCAAAGGTAAAGCAGAGGGGGCAGCTGTATTGGGAGCTAGGACCAAAGTCCACCTCATTCAGGTATGCAGCAGTAGTTACACAGCAGCCAATTCAGATTCACACACAGATGGGTTACTTACAACTGTGGTTTAGAGTACATTGAACAATGCACGCAAGTCTAAATCTTGTGCATCTGCCCTTCCAAGGTACAAGCAATCCCCTAACACAGATCTAGGATCAAAATACCCCTATCCTAACCTTAAACATTATTCAGGGGATTTAAAACTATCGGAACCTCTATCGGGTGGTTAGAGGCAACGTCTACAGAGTCCCTCAAGCCCGTTGCCATGGCATTGTCGAGCGAGTGAAGCGGTGGCTAGCGTGAGAGCCCTGTGAGCCTAGCAGCCACAGGAAGTAGGAAGCTGAGAGTCAGCATCGCACTGAGAGCTCAACTGGGTTTGTTTACATCCTCACTGCCACCGCTAGAGGAAGACACCCACCACAGAGAGAGAAAGAGAGAGAGAGAGGAGAGAGAGAGGAAATCCTTCTGCAACAGCCAATACATTTCATAACATGACACACAACGCAGCACATCACTAAACTGCTCTATACAAATCAACACTACACTAAACCTCACACACACACTATCACTGCAGCTGCTTCAACACAACAACTGCCCGCACTGGCACCAAAGCAAGCACACAAACAACTAACTGCCTCGCCAACACACTACACTGCAGGGAGTGCCAGCCCACACATCAAAGTCAGGAAACGAAACTAAGCTGAGAGGAGAGAGCCTGCAAGGAGTTCAATTAATCCAGGACCATAAGGGCAGTCACCAGACAACCCTATGAATAACAGTCTAGCACACACACACATTCTCTGAATGACACACACCCAACCTCTGAATAACATACAAAAGCTTTTCCGTTAAACTGCTTAGTCAGCCTCCGCCGCCAGCTACAGATGGGCAGAGAGAGAAACAGAGCTGGGTATCAACGGTCTGTCTGACTCCTGCAGACTGGCTGGCTGTCAGAAAGAGTATTTCTCCACACACACACACACACACACACACACACACACACACACACACACACACACACACACACACACACACACACACACACACACACACACACACACACACGAGCTGGAGGAGCATAGCTGAAAGGCATTGACCCCTGAGCAGAGCTGACCTCAGAGCCTGTCAGTGAACAGCTGTTGTGAGAGGAAGATTTCCTGTTTCCCTTAACCACAGATCTAAGGTCAGATTTACATGCGTTATAACCAGATTGTCACGTCTGAGAGGACTGCAGCTGGAGGCAGCAACCTGCAGGGGGCAGGAGAGAGCACTCAAGGGGGGCGTGTGTGTGCATATGCATGTGTGTTTTGCCTGTCTCTTGGCACAGACAGACTCCTCGCTCTAGGACATGTGCAGCCAGCCAGCAGCAGATGTAAGTGCGCTCCGTTCACTGGGGATCAACGAGAGCGTAAGCAGACGGACAGACAAGAGCTGGTTTTCAATTATTATTATTTTATCTTTAACTCTGCGTTGTTGGAGGAGGACCTGTAAGTAAGCATTTCACTGTTAGTCTACACCTGTTGTCTACAAAGCATGTGACATATAAAATGTGATTCTGATTTGGTCCAGCACTGACCAATGTTGAGGGACTCTTACTGTAATGGGTTAGAGTTAGGGGTCTTACCATAGTGGGTCTGGGTCATGTGTCAAGGTCAGGGTGGTTTGTACTGTAAGGGTAGTGTCAGAGTTAGGGTGGTACGTAAAGCTAGTGTGTTAGGGTTCTTACTGTAGTGTGTTTGGGTAGTGGGTAGTGTGTAGGTGTTAGGGTTCTTACCGTAGTGGGTGAGGATGCCCTGGGCTTTGACCACTTGGTTGCAGACATGGCAGACGACGAGACAGAAATCCTCCTGGTTGGGAAACTGGCCAAACACGTGCATCTCTACAGAAGACAGAGACAGGAACAGAGGTGAGTAAAGGGACAGGGGCTGAACTGGGACTAGAATCAGAAAGCTGCCTAGACATTTTTTTTATTTAACTAGGCAAGTCATTTAAGAACAAATTTTTATTTACAATGTGGGCAGAATTGAAAAAGCGTGTGCGAGCAAGAAGGCCTACAAACCTGACTCCATTACACCAGCTCTGTCAGGAGGAATGGGCCAAAACTCACCCAACTTATTGTGGGAAGCTTGTGGAAGGCTACCCAAAACATTTGACCCAAGTTAAACAATTTAAAGGCAATGCTACCAAATACTAATTGAGTGTATATGAACTTCTGACCCACAGGGAATGTGATGAAATAAATAAAAGCTGAAATAAATCACTCTCTTTACTATTATTCTGACATTTCACATTCTTAAAATAAAGTGGTGATCCTAACTGAACTAAGACAGCGAATTTTTAAAAGGATTAAATGTCAGCAATTGTGAAAAACTGAGTTTAAACGTATTTGGCTAAAGTGTATGTAAACTTCCGACTTCAACTGTATGTATGTATGTATGTATGTATGTATATTAGAGGTAGACCGATTATGATTTTTCAACACCGATACCGATTATTGGAAGACCAAAAAAAGCAGATACCGATTAATCTGCCGATTTGTGTGATATATATACATTTGTAATAATGACAATTATTTTTCACATTGTAAATTCTGGTCCAATGCTTTTAACTGCTAGGCTACCTGCCGGCCCTATTTATTAACAATGAAAATGCTTTGTATGAAGTACATTTAATTACCCATGTGACATTATTAAATACAAGGATGACATTTGAAATTGTTACTTGAATAAAAACAAACAACTTTTAAATGTAGTGTTTATGACGTTCACTCCATAAAAAAAAGACATATCTGTAGCCATCGATGATGGTAGCCTATGCACGTTTCACGCTTGTTGATTTTTGTCGGCCAATCAAAGCTGCTCCACGGTCAGAGGTTCCATGTGTGGCAAGTGAAGTGAGAGATCTCTAATCAATGCAAAATGGAATTAAAAGTTAGCTAAATAAGAAGGAGTGGGCTTCAACAAACAACCAAGAGGTGGGCTGTTGTTTAATCTGAATCACGGTGTTGCCATTTGTTTACAAGGATGGGGAGTGCAGTAATTGTAGCCTCAATGAGCTAGTTATCTAGCTGGCTAACTTGCTATCTTAGCTATCTTATGTATATCGATTGGATGCAGTAAAAACAGGCACTGTCATTGGATGATAAATAAGCAGCAGCTAATGTTACAAGTTTGCCTAACTAGCGCGGGCCAGCGTGGCTACTTTCTGGTCTCTCAGTCTCATAAATACACACCGGCCCCTCCTCCGAGCAGAACCATCTGCGTCTCTCCCTCACGCGAGATTAAAAAGATACATAAAAAAAAATATTAAAACATGTATTTCGACTATCGGGATATGCGAGGAAAAACATTTCTGATATTATTCTAATAGTGAAATTATTTCAAATGCCCATCCCTAAACAACGAGTATAGTACTTGTAAAAGCGCAACAATTTTTTTTTTTCATCTGTCTCTGCCAAGACAAATGAGAACAGTGTGTAGCTTACTGCCTCGCTCGCCTGCCAGAACAACAGAAACTGCCAAAACAGTGCTGCTGAAACAATCTGTCTTTCGTGAATGAGCGCTACCCAGGCAGAGAGAAACATACCGTCTGTCAGACACCCGCTGAGAAATTTTGTAAAGAGGGGATAACATTTTTCTATATTTGTGCATTGTCAAGTCTCACTTATCCTCGTAAACAACATTGTATGATAATGAATTGAATTATAGACTACATCAGCTGTTGACCTATGTAGCGGAGAGAAGGCATAATGCTGAGTTCACCATATGACTATGGGCATAATCGCTGTCTGGCACTAATCTCAGAGATGATTAGGCTATAGGTCTGTAATGATGTCACTCAGTCATTTTCAGCACCAGTTAGCTATTACTGTCTGCTTGACACATGGTATGACCTCATCAGCTGATGGTGTGTGTGTGTGTGTGTCTCACAACCTGCCCGACTCTTGGCCGGGGATCAACAACACTGGGAGACTCCATTCTGGCTGAGTGAGAGGATCTCCTTACCTTAACCATTAGGGGGTCCAGGGGAAACACAACTGGCCTTTGATCAGTATCTGAAGGGCAAGTCAATCTTACTCTGTCTCAGTGTGTTAGCCTGGGATCAGCAGTCAGAACATATTGGTGATTAAGTGATTCCAGTCTAGCTGGGACTGAGAGAGGCTGCTTTCGCACTCAGAGTCTGGCTGAACTGAAGACTGGGGAGTTAGTACTGAAGTTGTACTACACTTGAATGTCTGTCACTCTGGGTGGCCCTCCAACCTATAGTCATCAAATCCCCTCATTTTTACAGTGTAGGTAGAGCCAAGAGCCTCTAGGGTACAAACTCTAGGTAAGCAGGAAGGGAACATACTCATACACGCGTGACATTTCTTGCTTGACCAATATCATGGCACTAAATATCAATCCATTTGTAATTAACAAACGCGGAAATTCATTATCATGCAAAAAAACACATTTTTATCTTCATAATAAACAGTTTTAGGAAAAATGTATGCTGTGGTCGTCCTTTAGCTTTGAATTTGACAGGCTGTGCTGTGTTGTGTGGCTGTAGTGTTAAAATATGCAAGAATGTTGGCAAGAATGCTGGAGTGACAACTGGAGCGTCTTCAGTCCACAAGAACAAGAACAAGAAAAACAAAAACAAGGCTCAGGTGACAGTCACCACAGCACGTTTTGATCAACCTTACCTTCTTTGCTGAGTTTAGTTCTTTCCCAGTTGTGGTACAGCTCTTTCAAGCGGTTTTCGACGAGTGAGTCTGTATTAAAAGAATATAAGAAAATAGAGTTCATATTAGAGTTCATGTGCGATCGGTTAGTTGGTGGTTGGGGGGAGAAAAAAAAACAAATCTCACGCACGCCACGCTGAAACGTGTCATTACGTCTAGCTAGATAGCTAGCTCGCAGCTGTAACGTTATCTGACGAGCTGCCTTGATAAATCAAGGAAACTGTCACCAACAAGCAACGAAAGTTATCGTAGCCAGGACAGACATCAGTAAACTAACCCATGCGCATTACGAACATATTGAGAATGCATCAATTGAATACCGAGCATTTGTAAACATGAGTTTTATAGATCTGTAATGAATTTGGTAACTAGCTAAATATTTTTCAGTTTTGACAGATGCATGGAGGACAACTCAACACTGTTCGCACGTGCTATTTTTATAGAAATGAATGACAACATTGGACTTGCACTTACTGTCAGAATAGTGTAATTTTGCTGCGCTGATAAAAGTTGACCAAGGTTTACACAGGAACGTATCCGGATTTGGTAGTTGGCGAATCAATGTCGCCATTGCACTTCCTTCTAGTTGCTTGATTTTTTTCCATCTACTTCGCAGTAAGCTAAACGAGACTAGCGAGGCACCTGACGTCACCTTCGTCATGTTCCGTCTTCGCTCGGCTTCTGACGGCAAGGAGTTGAAAGGTTGCAAAGGGGTGTGGGGGTGCGCCTCTGAAGTTCATAAGTTCAAACGTTTGTTTTTCTGATACATAAATTACACGTGTGTTGTTTTTTCTCAAATTGCATTTCACCCATTTTTTATTTGCTGAAATATATTCCAATGTCTTACATTTTAAATATGTTTTAGTTCATGTTTCAGTAACAGTATAATATTTTAGGCTGGCAATAGCAAATGTAATGTACAGCACACTTGACCAATATATTAGTAAAATTACAGTATAATACAGTATAATACAGTACAGCAACGTGCAGTCGATACGTTGCGTATCCTAGCAATATCCTAGTCGGTCAATAGTAATTGTACTACAGACAAAAATGTTGGACACTTTTGCACTACACAAAGAAAATACCCTTTGCTGCCCACACACGTTATAATATAAAATGCCACTTTTGCTGATCACAAATTTGGCATAGGAATTATATAAATTGTTGCAAGTGCTTTTCAGCTCCATGGCACAACAACAAAAAATGACCCAGCATTGACCTCGTGTGGTTGGAATTGGAAATAGCGTCTCCACTCAATGATGGACAGACAGTAGCCTACGACATTGGTTCATTGATCTGGTGATGTTTGTGAAAATATCCATAGTCAGTACCCATCCAACATTCAGCAAGTGATTGTTGGAGAAATGTGTGGCTGAGTGGTCAAACCTGTGTTATATTTACAGACTGTGTAATAACAGTAGTAATAGATCAGTGATAGTCGGCTGGTGTGGAACAGGAACCAAAGCCAATAGGGCTCCATGCCTTCTGCACGTGTCCGTTTGGCATACCACAGACCACATGACTGAGCATGTAACAGTGGTTCTCTAGCTGCAGGGCATCACTGGGTGGAAAACCTGAGCCATGTTCCAATAGGCTACTATAATATTGCATAATTTCATCCTCCCCTTCCAGGAAGTAATTGTAACTCTCAAAGACAGTCTGGTAGGTCTAAACAATGATCACACAGATTAAAATGATCCAGTCATGTCAGATGAGTACTTTAAGGAAGGGAGGAATGATGCATTAAGGATGTCAGTGATCAGCTCAGACACACTGGAGCAGCATTACCAGATAGTGTCCTGTTTGTTCTCCAGACAAACAGTAAACAGTGAGGTCACAGGACAAATCATGAAACAAAAACTGCATTATGTCTTCAGGAGTCTTTGAGTCAGAAATCTCCCGCAACCTCCCCAGTATGGCTTGTCAATTAAGTAAATATTACCAGAGAGAGAAAGGGACAAATCTACTTTTATATGATAAAAGGAAACAGACTGTAGGAAATTCATTGGTTTTTATTCAAAAAGAAAGAAGACATTATTTGCATATTGTGGAAAGGACAGCTCTGTCTCTCTCCAGAACAGGGCAGAGGCATACAAGTCCTCCGTAAAGCTAAAGTTGGTCTAATGATTACAAGAGGAAGACAGCGGCATAACCAGTATACCAGACATTACAAACACACATACACTCAACATTGGCCTTCCATACATACACAAGCACTTCAAGTTACACTTTAATTATATCAAAGGTAATAACATAAAATAGATCAGAAATGCAAAGGTAATGACAAGAAATAATCATTGAAAACATTGTTTAAGCAATCATCAAAAAAACAGGAGATTTCAAAACATAAAGCCAGCACATGCACAGACAGTGCACAATTTCTTAGTGGCTGAGGTTCAACAAACAGCATAATACAAAGTAGAAAAAACATGGCAGACTAAAGAACATATTTAAACATCGGTCTTCTCAACAGAAGATGACATTGAAAGATACAAGATCGGAAAGTTCTACTTAAGTTTCAAATGAAACAAACGTAAAAATGGTTTAAAACATTTTTACATTTAAGAAAGCACAAGGCCAGCGGGACAGTCAGGGACACATGCATCCCTGTGCAAAATGGCTAGCTAGTTAGCGGCGCGCGCTAGTAGCGTTTCAATTGTTGACGTCACTCGCTCTGAGACATTGGAGTAGTTGTTTCCCTTGCTCTGCAAGGGCCTCAGCTTTTGTGGAGCGATAGGTAATGATGCTTCGTGGGAGGCAGTTGTTGATGTGTTCAGAGGGTCCCGGGTTCGAGCCCAGGTTGGGACAAGGAGAGGGACGGAAGCAAGACTGCTACACTTGGAAAAAAGAGGCAAGTTCTAGGCCGGGAGGTGAAAGGACGCATTGTTTAAGAATCTGAACTATCCCAGATTAGGGTTTGGCAGAAATGCCCAGCACAAAGATAGTTGCAGGTCAAAGTGCACAAAGGCTGTCAACACAACAGCTTAGGAGAACGTACCAGGGCTTCGTGGGGTTTACTGGTAAGAGAAGGCACCGGTTTAGAGGTTAGAGAAGGCACGAGGAGAGAAAGCATTGGCATGCTAAGGCACATAAAGGCATGGGCCAATACTGGGATAGGTATTGAAGGCACAGATATATTTGACAAAGCATAGATATTGATAATTAAGGCACAGTATAGATATGGCCCATTTCCACCCAGACAATCAGCAGGCAAGATGAAGCTGCCTATTACCATAAAGCTTATAGTGTATCTATCCAATCCTCTCCGATCTACAGGAGTACTTAGGGTGTGTCAGGGCTATTTTGTGCATTGGAAGTGCAGTAGAGTATTAGATAGCAGCAGGGACTTGTTGACCACGCCCGGCCCCAGCCCCATGCTGGGCAGTGTACTTCTGAGAATGCCAGCGGGTCTCCTTGTACACAAACCAGGCGTTGCCCGCCCACACGATCATATTCAGGTACCCAAACACCTAGAGGAGAGAGGCAGAGATCACTTTAGTCAGAGTGAGACCATATGGTCAAACATAAGTGAGCATGACAAACACAGTATTTCTGTTGGATGTGTAGAAAAACTAAAGGAAAATGTTACATTTTATCTCTTTTTTATCTATGTAATTTTCATGTAATTCAAGTGAATGTGAACTTGATACATTCTCATTAACAAGCATCATCTGTAAGAAGATAAAAGAACGGTTGAGTTACTCACCACAGAGACATTGAGGGTGCGCATGTTGGCAAAGTCAGTGACCTCGCAGGCCACATCGCTCTCCTTGCAGAGTGCCAGTGTGGAGGTGATGCCCGCTGTCCCGGTGGCATCCTTCACGTTCTGCAGCCCCTTGGCCCATGCTGAGGAACACACTAGCCACAGGAAGGCAATCGCTGCCGTCAGACCAAAATCCTGGGGGAAGAGAGGGAAGAGGGAACCGAAGTCATCATCACTTACTTTGACCTCGTTGGAACCACTTTGTTTCAGCAAGGTTTAAAATGGATAAGGAAGTCCATACAATTGTAGCCTGATCTATGTGTGATGTCTTGGTTGGCGTGACAATGACCAGAGGAGTAATCAAAAGACAGAAAAAAAACAGTTGTAGGACCATGCCAAATAAATTGTTCACATCCTACTGGAAGATATGCATGAATAACTCAAGACATTGGCTTAAAACATGTAGGCCTATTTATTTATTGCGTTTTTTTGGACAGAGACGATGTACAACAAAATCATAAATCTCAGAACGCTGAGAAATTATGTGTTGCACAAGACTTATGATGTCAACTACTCCCTTCACAGAACAGCTCAAACTATCTCGAGACAGAATTGAAAGAGGAGTGGGAGGCCCCGGTGCAAAATTGAGCAACAGGACAAGTACATTAGAGTGTCTAGTTTGAGAAACAGACACCTCACAAGTCCTCAACTGGCAGCTTCATTAAATAGTACCTGCAAAACACCAGTCTCAGACTGGCCAATAAAAATAAAAGATTAAGATGGGCAAAATAACACACACACTGGGATAGAGGAACTCTGTCTAGAAGGCCAGCATCCAGGGTTCGCCTCTTCACTGTTGACATTGAGACTGGTGTTTCAGTCACATCTCGCACCCTACAATACACTTGTCTGTTCAATGCATGTACATACTGTAGATTGCCCACTCCATAGCAAGCTGTTCTATTTGTTGGTGAATTAATTTAATGTCAAGCTAAATATATAGTGGGGCAAAAAAGTATTTAGTCAGCCACCAATTGTGCAAGTTCTCCCACTTAAAAAGATGAGAGAGGCCTGTAATTTTCATCATAGGTACACTTCAACTATGACAGACAAAATGAGAAAAAAAATCCAGAAAATCACATTGTAGGATTTTTAATGAATCTATTTGCAAATTATGGTGGAAAATAAGTGTGAAGGTGCGGACTGCGGCCGCAAAACCTGACTCTAAAGAGGATGGTCCGGGTGGGCATCTCTTCACGGCGGCGGCTCCGGTGCGGGACGTAGACCCCCCTTCACCCGCAGATCCCTTCGCTTTGGTGGTGGCCCTGGTGCATGGGCCTTCACTGGAGGAACTGGGCAGCAGATCATCGCCGACGGAACCAGACCACCGATCATCGCCGGAGGCTCCAGACCGGAGACCCTCGCTGCAGGCTCCGGACCGGGGACCATTGCTGCAGGCTCCGGACCGGGGACCGTCGCTGGAGGCTCCGGACCGCGGATCAATGCTGGAGGCTTCGTGCCATGGATCCTCACTGCAGGCTCACTGCAGGCTCCGGGCCATGGATCATCCCTGGAGGGTCTGTGCCATGGATCATCACTGGAGGCTTTGTGTCATGGATCATCACTGGAGGCTTTGTGCAATGGATCGTCACTGGAGGCTTCGTGCCATGGATCATCAATGGAGGCTTCGTGCCATGGATCATCACTGGAGGCTTCGAACATGGAGCCGGAACAGGTCCCACCGGACTGAGGAGACGTACTGGCAGCCTAGTGAGTGGAGCTCACACGTCCTGGCTGGATACTCACTCCAGCTCGGTGAGTGTGGAGAGCTGGCACAAGATGCACTGGGCTATGACGGCGCACTGTAGGCATAGTGCGTAGAGCCAGCACAGGACACACTGGACCGTGGAGGCACACTGGAGGTCTGGAGCGCAGAGCTTGCATAACTCGTCCTGGCTGGATACCCCCCTTAGCCCGGCAAGTGTGGGGAGCTGGAACAGGCCGCACTGGGCTTTGCTGGCGAACCGGGGACACCGTGTGTAGAGCTGGTGCAGGATAACCTGGGCCGAAGAGACGCACCGGAGGCCAGGAACGCTGAGCCGGCACAATCCGTCCTGGCTGAATGCCCACTCTAGCACGGCCACTGTGGGGAACTTGCATAGAGCGCACCGGGCTGTGGATGCGCACTGAAGGCATGGTGCGCAGACCCGGATAGCATGGTGCTTGACCGGTCACTCGCTCCCCACGGTAAGCACGAGGAGTTGGCTCAGGTCTGAACCCTGACTCTGCCACTCTCCCCGTGTGCCCCCCTCCAAAAAACATTTTTGGGGCTGCCTCTCGTGCTTGCCTTGTTGCCGTGACCCCTGGTATCGCTGCCGCTCCTCCCTTGCTGTTTCCTCCTGTTTCCATGGCAGGGTCTTGTCCCCTGCCATAACCTCCTCCCATGTCCATGAGGTCCTCCACTCACTCTTCTCCCGGTTCAAGGATCCCTGCTCCTCCTGGCCAAGCTGCTTGGTCCTTTGGTGGTGGCTAGTTCTGTTACGTCTCTCGTCAGAATGAGGATCGGACCAAAGCGCAGCGTGGGAAGTGTTCATGATTTTTATTGATCAAAAAACACTCAAACAAAATAACAAAGTGAAAAAACGAACAGCTCTGTAAGGCTGATAAACTATACAGAAAATAACTACCCGCAAAACACAGGAGGGAAAAAGGCTGCCTAAGTATGATTCTGTATGCCTCTGATTGAGAACCACACTCGGCAAAAAACAAAGAAATAGAAAACATAGAAATAAAGAAACTAGAATGCCCACAGTCACTCCCTGGAATAGACAAAATAGAAAATAAAAGCCTCTCTATGGCCAGGGCGTGACAGCAATCAGTTGGTTGTACATTTTGATTGAACAGATATTCCCATATATTTTCAGTAACTGCATATACCGCCTAAGTTCCTATTCATATTATCACTAACAAATATAATTACAAATATTTTAAAAATCCATTAAGAATGTTTTTTTTATTAATCAGTATATTTGAGTTTAACCATAACATTTGTTGTAATATTTTTTCTATCTTTTCTGGAGGATAAAACTGAAATTGTAACCAGCTTTGTTTGGCGTGTTTAAGAAAGGGCGATACTTTAAACAAAATCAGTCGGATATGAGAAGTTGTAATTTGTATGAAGGCAAAAAGGCCATTTTTGAACAAAGGATGAGCCTTTCTTTAATGATCTACCGGAGAACCATTTTGGGTTTAAGTATAATTTATGTATGAGGTGAGCTTTTAGTGAGAGGTTTAAAGCTTTAATATTTTATCATTTTCTCTGGCTTAGCATTCCAAATAAAATGAAATATTTTTTGCTCATACGATTTAAAAAACGGAGTCATCTGGAGTAGGCAATGCCATTAGTAAGTAAGTAAACTTTGATAGGACCAAAGAGTTAATCAATGTGATTTTTCCATAAATAGACAACTATTTACCTCTCCATAGTTGCAGAATCTTATCTATTTTTGCTAACTTTCTATTGAAATTATTTGTGGTAAATTCATTTATATTTTTTTAGATTTGAATACCAGGCATGTCTACTTCACCATCCACCCATTTTATTGGTAAACTACAAGGTAGTGTAAACACTGTATTTTTTAACGATCCAATACATACATATGGTACACTTGTCATAATTAGGTTTTAATCCAGAGAAGCTAGAAAAGTGATCAAGATCTTCAATGAGACTGTGCAGGGATCCAGATTGTGGACTTAAGAAAAAAACCAGAGTCATCGACATACATTGACACTTTTGTTTTCATCCCCAGGATTTCTAACCCATGTTCTTGTTGGATCTAATTTTAATAGCTAGCATTTCAATGGCCATAATAAATAGATATGGAGACAACGGACAGCCTTGCTTTACTCCTCTTAAAAGCTCAATACTTTCTGAGAAGTATCCATTATTTACTATTTTACATCTGGGGTTGCTGTACATAACTTTAACCAATTGTATAAGAGATTCGTCAAAATTAAAGTAATGAAGGCATTTATATAGAAATTCTAGTCTTACTTTATCAAACGCCTTTTCAAAATATGCTATGAAGACCAGGCCTGGTATCTTCGATGTTTCATAATGTTCAATTGTTTCAAGTAATTGTCGTATATTACCTTCAATATATCGTCAATGTAAAAAACCTGTCTGATCAGGATGAACAATATCTGGTAAAACCTTTTATATTCTATGTGATACGCATTTCACCAGGATTTTCACATCACAACATTGAAGTGTTAGAGGCCTCCAGTTTCTTAAATGGACTGGATCTTTATACTTACCATGTGGGTCCTGTTTTAGAAGTTATGAAATCAGACCTTCCTGTTGAGTACCTGAAAGTCTACCATTTGTATTAGAGTAATTAAAACATGCTAATAATGGATATTTGAGTACATCAAAAAGGTATGATATACTTCTACTGGTATACTGTCAAGCCCTGGTGTTTTTCCAGACTGAAAATATTTTATTTCCTCAAAATGTCCTCTTCTGTAAGTTGGCCTTCACACAGGTCTTTCTGTAAATGTGTTAATTTTACATTATTAGTATTATTAGTATTATTAGGAAAGAAATCCTTACAGTTAACATCATGCAGTGGAAATGGAGGATACAAAAGAAAACATATGCATAAAATATTTAGCTTCTTCTTTCAAAATATAATTTGGTGAATCATGGATAACTCCATCATTTGTAACGAGTTTCTGTAAATTATTTTTGGTAGAATTCCTGTTGAAGAGTCAAGAAAAATGTTGTGCATTTTTCACCATTTCCCATCCAATTCGATTTATTTTTGTAATATAATACACTTGATCGTTCTTGAATAAGTACCTCCATTTCTTTTCGTTTTTCCTCTAACCTATTTTGTGCCTCTATAGTAGTGTTGCATACAATAAGGGGATCTGCTGTAACTATGTTGTGCAAAAAAAAGTAAATTATGAATTATTTTGTTTTAGTCAAGAACAAATTGTCTTTCAATAGGTTTTGATTACATTTCCAATATCCCCGTCTACGTGGAATTCTGTAAGAGTTAAATGGAGGCCAATTAGACGGTGTTCCGATCGCATTCGGTCTCCTATTAATATTTTTTTTTTTACTTTTGATGTCAGCAAGAATGAGACTAGGAAGAAATCAATAATGTATTTTGCTGGTCGGAACAGTGGAACTGAACAAAAAATAATAAAGGTTCTGTTCATTTTGATTCCAACCCCTGCTTAGAACGTAAACTCTCATCAAAGAGAACTACACCCCTGAACCATATGTCCACCTGAACCTAGCAAGAAGCCAAAGGTCAGTTTGTGCACAAGTCAGATCCCGCACCCTCCCTCTGGCTATAGAGACAGGCAGACTTAACAGATTGCCTGAAGAAAAGAGAATTTTCCTAATGTGTGATCTTGGGAAAATCGAAAACAAAATCCATTTAGTGTTTTATTGCCCTCTGTATAATGATCTCAGATGTTCTTTGATGATCTGAGATGTTATTTTTTGTAAACATTTTGATGATTACCCTGAAGTATTCTGGTTACGGGACAAGCAGAGGCTTGAATTTTGTTTCAGACAGGGTGTGTTTGAGATTTCTCAGTTTGTTCACAATGCCTAGAGGAGAAGGAGAAATGTACCGTTTGTGTAGTGTGGCTAGATGGTAGCTGTACTTGTTATTGTATGTGTATAATTTGTCAAATGTTATTTTGTTTTGAGTACAAGTAAAATGGTACTATGTTTAGTAGTGTCTTGTAAGCCCATGTGGGCTGGGCACAAGTAGGTGTATTACACTTAAATAAATAATTTCAATCAAAATCAAATCACATCAATCATATTAATGTCAAGTCACATATGGGGATTTCAATCTAGGTTTTGTCCTTTTACTTTCCCAGTACTCACAAACATAGGGCCGAAGTCAGAGTCGATGTACATGTGCATGTAGCCCAGGTAGACGAGCAACGCCACTATAGAGTACAGGAAACAGATGATGGCCACACCCACAAAGAACTGGGCCGAGGAGGCGGAGTCTCCCACCAGGTGGGTGACGGGCACGGAGTGGTTACACAGAGTGGTGTTGGCCTCCAGTAGAGCAACCAGGTTTAACCTGGGGACACAACACAGCTTTATACTTCAGTGTACGTGATATAACAAGAGTTATCCAGGGTATTTCTGTAAGAGATCAGTGTCACACTGTAAATATACTGAACAAAAATATAAACGCAACATGCAAAAATTTCAAAGATTTGACTGAGTTACAGTTCATAAGGAAATCAGTCAATTGAAATAAATTAATTAGGCCCTAATCTATGGATTTCACATGACTGAGAATACAGATATGCATCTGTTGGTCACAGATACCTTTAAAAAAAAAAGGTATGGGCGTGGATCAGAAAACCAGTCAGTATCTGGTGTGACCACCATTTGCCTCATGCAGCGCGACACATCTCTTTCGCAGGCTGATGATTGTTGTCCCACTCCTCTTCAATGGCAGTGGAAAGTTGCTGGATATGGCGGAAACTGGAACACGCTGTCGTACACGTCAATCCAGAGCATCCCAAACATGCTCAATGGGTGACATGTCTGGTGAGTATACAGGCCATGGAAGAACTGGGACATTTTCAACTTCTGTACAGATGCTTGTGAAATGGGGCGGTGCATTATACTGCTGAAATATGAGGTGATGGCGACGGATGAATGGCACGACAATGGGCCTCAGGATCTTGTCACGGATCTCTGTGCATTCAAAATGCCATCGATAAATGCAATTGTGTTCGTTGTCCGTAGCTTATGCCTGACCATACAATAACTCCGCCGCCACCATGGGGCACCCTGTTCACAATGTTGACATCAGCAAACCGCTCGCCCATACAATGCCATACATGTGGTCTGCAGTTGTGAGGCTGGTTGGACGTACTGTCAAATTCTATAACATGACGTTGGAGGCGGCTTATGATAGAGAAATCAACATTCAATTCTCTGGCAATAGCACTGTTGGACAGTCTGCAGTCAGTATGCCAATTGCACGCTCCCTCAAAACATGAGACATCTGTGGCATTGTGTTGTGTGACATAACTGCACATTTTAGAGTGGCCTTTTATTGTCCCCAGCACAAGGTGCACCTGTGTAATTATCATGCTGTTTAATCAGTTTCTTGATATGCAACAACTGTCAGGTGTGGATTATCTTGGAAAATGAGAAATGTTCACTAACAGGGATGCAAACAAATTTGTGCACAAACTTTGAGAGAAATAAGCTTTTTGTGCATATAGAACATTTCTGGGATCTTTTATTTCAGCTCATGAAACATGGGACCAACACTTGACGTGTTGCATTTATATTTTTGATCAGGTTACTTATTCCCAGGGGATATATAATGACAATAACAAGAGGATAGAATGGAGACTTTATATTGTCAAAATTTCAGCTGCAAATCTTTCGGATTGACAATTAAAAAGTATCCTTTGTGTCATCTAGTTTAACCTGATACATCTTCACTGTACAGGTCACTTCCTGTTTGTGTCATACTACACCTGGAATAAACCCCAGTCCTTACACTGCACAAGAAAATACTCATTCAGTTTAATGGAGGAAATGATCAGTTGAGGTCATGGGGTCAAGTTGTTTCCTCCACCATGAACATCCTCCTACAGATGAAAAAGTTTTTTTTTTTTGTGCAGGGTCTAATAGTTGTATGGGGTATCAACCACAGTAACACACAGAGAGAGAGGACTGACTGACACCCACCTGAAGGGATAGCTAAAAGTAACATTCAGCGTCTCGTTCCTTCCTTCACCGCAGAAGAGGGACACGATATTCGTGCCAGAATACCCCCCACAGCTCCCAAACGCAAAGATGGCTGTCAGCTGTTTAAAACAGAGAAAGAAAGAGTGATTGAGAGAAAGAGAGATATCAGGTCAACTGTTTTAGCTGAGCAGGGAGAATGGAGAAACATTGCTTACACTGGGGACATACTGTAAGATACTGTAGTAGACCAGCTCAGGGGGGGGTGTTTTGATAAACGGAATGAAAGAATTGAATAGCACGCATGCAGCATCACACCCGACAAACAGTAAGCTTGCCAAGAACAAGAAGGATCTAACGGTCTATATAAAGATCTGTTCTGATCCTCTTTTCGTTCTCTCTGCTGCAAACTATGTTGTTCTCTGTTGATACTCTCTCTCTCTAGATGTAGGCTAGAGGGAGTTAGAGTGTAATAATACACTGCACCTTCAGAATGAATCAGTTTCGGGTACAAGTTGCCCCTAAGCCCAGAGCTAGGAACAGCTTTACCCTTTCTAATAGGAACTAATAGGACAAAGAAACACACAACTGACCTGAGATCAGTGTCTAGGGTGAACTTAATCTTACTTTGTGACTGTGCCTCCATTCTTTCTCGCCCTTCTGCAGATGTTTTTATTTCACAGTGTGACAACTTCTTGTTGACTGACTACCTCATTGTAGAAATGTGTGCCATCTCACAGCAATTAATATCTAGTAAGCACTGCAAATGCACAGACAGAGACAATAGCCTGTTGTGTAGAAGTCTATGGTCAGATGACTGGGGTGTTGCTGCCTGTCTGGCCTGCAGCCTGTATCTTGAAGGATTTGCACAGTGAGAGAGAGAGAGAGAGAGAGAAGAGCTAAATGTTTAACCTAATTTCCTCCTGCATAGCTACACAGGATTCATTTGACTGAGTTATGCAGACTAACGGTTTTCTTGTGGTGAAGGAGAGGCGGACCAAAACGCAGCGTGGTTATATTGATTCATGTTTAATAAAAAAAGGTAAACACGAACACTTCAAAACAATAAACGTGGAAAACCAAAAACAGCCCTATCTGGTGCAAAACACAGAGACAGGAACAATCACCCACAAACACACAGTGAAACCCAGGCTACCTAAGTATGATTCTCAATCAGAGACAACTAATGACACCTGTCTCTGATTGAGAACCATACTAGGCCGAAACATAGAAATACCCAAAACATAGAAAAACAAACATAGACTGCCCACCCCAACTCACACCCTGACCATACTAAATAATGACAAAACAAAGGAAATAAAGGTCAGAACGTGACACAGACATGTCGGTTAAACTTGATTAATGCATTTTCTCCAAAAGCATGGATTCTGAGGACAACATGGTTTCGAAAGTGGAAGGAATGAAACCCTGGCCTGAAAACTGGATCACATCTTTCAGTTCTGATTAACTCTCTAAGCCTTGGGGAGAGGTTTACTAAGCTAACATATGGAATTGTTTTAAGATGGTCATACCATGGATAATTTAGCTATTTGATTTAGAATTTTAGGACCCCTGTAGGTATAAAATAAATATAAAAAAATGATTTGATAAAATATTCAATTTGACCATTACGACTATAGCCCATAGAAACGCATTGAATAACACATTCCAGGCAAAAACACAGTAAAGAAATCTTAAGGAATAAGGTTTTGAAGTATCTGTCCTACATATAGGAGATACAGCCTAAGAAAGCTTATGAAATATGAGGTTTTTGGACACATATTTAACCCCCAAACGACCTCCAAACTTCCATTAATTTTTTAAACTGGTACGGGGTTTGTAGGTTCAGACACTACATGTGAGAATACCGTTTTTTGGGTTGTCTAATGTTAATGGTCTTACAAACACAGATGTAGCTCGGCCACCTCCCACCGCAGACTTTGCTAAAATGGAGAGTTGAATGAATGTCATACTGTAGGCTATCATTATTTTGTCATTGCAGAATCAGGAGAAAAGAGACTGACAAAATAAAACAAAACTGTGACACATTAGTTAAGAAATAACTGATGAAAGCTTGTGTGGTTTGCTCCAACATGCAACATGATTGAAGTGCAAAAAAACGTGATATACAGTATTTTCTATTTTATTTTCTCAGGCCACAGCCCCGAACTAGAGTGAAAACTCCCTCCGCTATTAGAACTGTTGAGCTGCAGATTTTCTCCAGTAGGATTCTGGACAGTGTCGCCTACTTACCCATTCTACAAATTTGATGAATCCCAGCGGTTCCTTGAGAGGCGCCAAGTTCAGTCGAAATCCTGTCATCATCTCCCCCGACTCCCCACCTATCTAAATATTATCTGAATGAAAATTAAGTATATGTTGCCAGAAAGTAACAAAACACGTTTCAATAAGTTTGACAGAATGACGTGGTACTGCGGGCAAAGCTTTGTGCGCTCCGTTTTGGTGATGCCTCTCCCTTCTACGCAAATACCGGAGGCTACAGTAGAAAAAAATATGAAAAACGGTCAAAGTTTGCCTTTACAGAGTAATTTTTACTCTCTCGGTAGATAGTTGCAGTTTAAATAAATTAGGATTAGGTCTACTTAGCAAATCCTAAAATGATTAAACAACTGATAGACTAACGATGGAAAGTAACGGTTCTCTCAACTGCGCGTCTCGAATTTCTTATCCCAAAGGACACTGTGTAAGCCTGCAGATGACTGTAAAAATTATGTCTGTCTTTCCCACTAAGCTGCTGAACCTTCGGTCTCTGTTTGGAAAAATCTTTCGGTCTCTTGTTGCAAGTTTCTGCTACTCTTGGAAAGGGAAGGGGGATACCTAGTCAGTTGTACAGCTGAATGCATTCAACTGAAAAGAAAATCACCAAACTGATAATTCTTTAAATTCCTTCACATAATATGGGGTATCGGGCAGTTCAAAAGAAGCAGGTAGAGTCATCTATATGTCTATAGCGGTGAATTCTGACCTCAATTGTAACAGTAACGGTCAGTACTGTTCAATATCAGGGAGGAAGTTTTTTTTCCATGAGTATAGCCTTAGCCCCATAGGGTGGCGCACAATTTTTCCAGTGTCGTCCGGGTTAGGGGAGGGTTTTGCCAGTCGGGGTAGGCCATCATTGTAAATAAGAATTTGTTCTTAACTGACTTGTCTAGTTAAATAAAAAAAATTATAATACAGCATATTGGATGACTCATTCATATTCCATTCACCCAGTTCAATGTAACAGCGATAGGTTTAGGCTACTACATGATACTCACATTTTCCCTATACCCATCATGAGGTTGCTACAACCTAGCCTATGAATGAAAGTTTACAACTGTAGGTGCACATAGGTCAAGAGACACATTTGAGGTGACAGACAAGTGACACATGGACAGACAGTGACATTCAATACTGCATCAAGCTGATATAGGGTGTTATCATTAGTCCAACAGTTGCAGAGGAGAGTTTTTATTGGACAAATTCAGGTATGTGTATCCCCATTTGTTCTGTTAAATTAACTTTTTCAACAGAATCGGCGGAATGAATACACCCGACCACACGTAAACACAGTTCACTTTCATAGCAGTCATGTTGTATTCCTTCTCACGCCTAAGTGCTCTCCTCCTCTCACCTCTTCCCTTGTGAACTTCAATGCACAACACATCAGCTGTATGTGACCAGGCGAAAAAAACTTTCCAAACCGCTACACACAGCCTACATCATTGTCATCATATTAGCTAAAGTAATGTCATTATCAGCATAGCTAATAGAACTAATGCGGTAGTAAACATGTTACAATCATGCAGTAACGTTGACGTACCATCAGTAAGCAGTTACACCGGCGGGCCCGGTGGCAATAAATGAGTAATACCGAAAGCTTAACTTGACTTGGAAGAGTTCCAGTGCTGTGTTGGAAAGTCATATCCAGCTAGCAAACAGTAAGCTAAATTAGCTAGCTGCATTTGCTAGCTAAGTAAGTGAAACTGAAAAAAAATGATATTCTCTCTGTCAGATTCTCTCTTGCTTCTCCTTCATTTTGGAAGAAATTAATTTGTTTAAAACTGTTCAGCTATTGTCTTGCTCTCTTTAAGTCAACTACTCTCCACATTGTATACACTGCAGTGCTAGCTAGCTGTAGCATATGTTTTCAATACTATATTAATTATCTGATCCTTTGATTGGGTGGACAACATGTCATGATGCAAGAGCTCTGATAGGCTGGAGAGGGTCCTCCGGAATTTGTCATAATTACTGTGTAAGTCTATGGAAGGATGGTGAGAACCATGAGAACCAGAACGGGGGTGAGAACCAGAACTTCTATCTTTTGTATTGAAGTCAATGTACCCAGAGGAGTGTTGTGGAAATTATACACAGGGACACTCAAATTCAATCTTAAATTAATCATTCTTTATTATCAGCGTGCTGGAGAGGTTCCAACCAACTAAATGCATCAAGTACACATATCGATCAGGAGCTTTCTTCTTTGGGGCAGTCCCGTTATCCCTTATATACTAGTTATAAACATGTTACATAGGCATAGTTAATAGGGTTGGTTCCAGCATGTCTGATTAGAGGGGGTGAGGTTCACCCTGTTCTCGGCCAAATTATCCATTCCATGCATCTAGATACCATCTGTGGTTACCTCGAGAGAGAGAGAGAGGACAGACCAGAACAACAGTTTAGTTTATGGCATTTCTGATTCAGGAAATCCAGACAAATTATTCACTGTTTGATACATTATTACTACTACCAATATTCTTAATACAAATGTCTAAAACAAATGTCAAAGAGAGTAACACACAGTTGAAACCATTTTCCCCCACCAAATGGACTTATACTCCCCTATCATCTTGGCGAGTTACAGGGTCAGGTAGTCAGAGGGCTAGTCCTTAGGGAGACATCCCAACGACCCAGCAGACCCAATCTGGTGAGGTTTTTATTGAAGCAAGACAAAACCAAACCAACAAAACAGCAGCAGCAATACACTTATTCATATAAAACTAGAGGTGGGGGGAAACTTCAATCCATTTGAAGTAACTGTCAACCATTATCAACATATTTTTTTTCCTTTTACAGTCAGGCATGCGAAGAAAATATATTTGCATATTTACCAAAGGGCCCCAGGGGACTGGTAATTTCCCCTTTTGACACATGACTCACATCATGATTCATGTATCCAAATAAACACTGGCTGTTAAATCAAAATAACAAATCAAATTAAAATTACAACCCTTGACGAATCCATCTTAACTTAATTGTATCCCAAACGGTAATTCAATGAATAGTCTAGAGACAGGTTCCCTCATTCAGGGACAGTGCTCTCTCTATCTCATTCTCTTGTTCTGAATCACACACAGGACTGTTGATCAATTATAAACTTCTTCCTAATTATCTAGTGTTTACATAGCCCATTTAAATCTAACCCAATCTCTCTAGTCTTTCTAGTGAGCGTGATCAGGCCTCACCAGGAAGTTAGAACAGAGGTCAGAGGTCATTCAACCCCATTAAGTGAGTTTTTCTCCCCTGTACCTCAGACATTATTTAAAGATATTTGGAACATTTCAACATTTTGTGTATCAGGTTTACATTGTTTTTTCAGTACATTTTGTATCAAGGTGGGTTGTCTGTGGGTGCTGGCGTGTGTGGTAAAAATCTTAGTGTTAAAAACAAACAAAATGGCTGTCACACCCTGGTCAAAGTATTTTGTGTTTATCTTTATTTATTTGGTCAGGCCAGGGTGTGGCATGGGTTTTTGTATGTGGTGTGTATGTATGGGGATTGTAGCTAGTGGGGTGTTCTAGCTAAGTCTATGGCTGTCTGAAGTGGTTCTCAATCAGAGGCAGGTGTTTATCGTTGTCTCTGATTGGGAACCATATTTAGGCAGCCATATTCTTTGAGTTTGTCGTGGGTGATTGTCCTTAGTGTCCTGATGTCATTGGTCTGTGTTAGGTTACACAAGTATAGGCTGTTTCGGTTTTCGTTAAGTTTATTGTTTTGGTAGTGTTTGTGTTTAGTGTGTTTCTTCATTAAACATGGATTGCAATAGACACGCCGCATTTTGGTCCGACTCTCCTTCTCACCAAGAAAACCGTTACAATGGCCTTTCTTAATTTGGGAGCTCCCCCAACAGCTGGATCCCGGCACCTTTACACTGCACAGTACACAGTCTCAATAACTGTACTCTTAAAGTCAACTGCCTCAGGAAGCCCCTCAAAGGGAGAGACACAGAACCATTGGCAAACATATAAAAAACTTGGTAGTGGACATTCCATGAGTCCTTAATGAAAGAAAATAAACATCTTTAATCAGTCCTAAAAAAAATCTTTACTCTTCATTGAGTTTACTGCATCGTGGGCAGGAATAGGCACCTTTTGACCTGTTGCATTGAAATACAGTTCTGTACAAACTGTTCCAGGGACATAAACTAGTCAAAATATGAAACCTGTTGTTTAACAAACGTGCTAGGACCTTCAAAATGTTGGTGCTAGCTTATCAGCTCAATATTCGGAACAAAATATATTTACTTGGATCTACTTATTCTGGACACAGTTCCACGTAATGGAAACAGATTATTGTTTTGGATGACATTACCTTCTTACTTAAATCACTGGTGCTTCCCAAACTATAGCATTGAGTAATAATAATTGGAACTTCTCAAAAACTTGTAGACTGACATAGGTAGACTGACATAGGCTAATGCTTTTGCTGTTCGTTAGGCCTACTCATCTTGTTGGCTGACGAAAAGTAAATGTGGACAGTTCTTCCAATATGCACCTCGGAATTGGATAAGGACCACACAGTTGCTTCTCTGTTGTGTCTTTCTTCATTTGTAGCCTGTGAGAAAGGCCCTATCATGTGACAGAGAGCCATGTGAGTGAGAGGGCTTCCAATTGCGCAGCACACTCAGGGAGAAGGGCACAACGCAGCACTCCGGGCCGCAAAAGACCTGGATTTTTTTTAGGGTGCATTACAGCCACAAAGGGGATGCAGTCGTGAAATTCGAGGCATTATCAAGTGCTTGTCAAATTCTGAATGAGAGACTATTGGAGTGTGTACACTCTAAAAAAAAAAAATAGGGGTTCAACAAGGGTTCTTCTAAGATCCTCAAAGTTCTTTGAAGAACCTTAGGGTTCTTGGCACTGAAAATTGCCCCCAAAAGGTTCTTCCAAGAACCCCGTAGTAGGTGGGATTCATTGATGAACCTCCTTAGTTGGTGGGTGTTCTTGTCGGAACCTAACTGCCCAACTGAAATGTTTGGATTTGAAAGGATAGCAGGTGCAGGTACTTGACTGAGGATTTCCTCAGTTTAAGGTAAGGTTTATCCCTTGATTGATCTAAATTTATATTGTTTTATGAAACAGAAAATGGACACAATTCAATGGATATCAATCAACAAAAAGGTAAGAACATGTACTGTATGCTATGAGAATATGTTGAAGGCCAGCTGTATTGGGTGCAGATGACTGAACTGCTCACTTCTGTGTCTGCAGGTATCTGAACAAAATCCAAGGTATAAATACTGTCATGTGCATGTTTTGTTAATCATCTGTATAATTACTATTTTTTTTAATTAAGACTTCACCCCCGTACACCTCTGATGAATATAACAGGAAACCTGTTTGATCACCATGCACTGGAAAATCATTCTGGCTATGGATACGGAGAACATCAACATCACCACACTAGAGCACATACACACTGGACTTGGGGCTCTGCTAGGAGTTTACCTCATATTTACTTTTTTTATTTTTTATTCTGCTTTGCCAGTTAAATCTTAATAAACACTGAAAACTAAAATAGTGTTATTGTTGGGGTTCCCCCACAGTTTTAAATTGAAGAACCCCTAAAGGATACTCCAGGAACCTTTTCTTTTTAGAGTGTACAGCCTGCGCAAAAAAACAACTCAGAGCTCAGGCCTTTCAAGCAACTTTTTTCAAATCATAATTAGAATCTCATCATGTAGCCTTCCAATGTATTAAAAACCCAAACATATAGCCCAACTAAATTAAGCATATAGCAGTACCTATTTCTTTGTTAACCGCTCAACACAGAACAGTCGCATGTGCGCACTCCCTCAAATCGTCTGGAGACAATATTTCTATTTTATTCAGCTTTGTTCAATTATATTCTTCATACTATAAAAAAATGTGTCAAATAATGACACAGAATTATAAGCAAGTCTGCTAAATGAACAAGTGTAACTCAGAGTATGCTATTCTTTTCTTCTGAAATAGACAACATTTTCTTCATATCATTTTAGGCTGGTCTAAGACCTGTCTAAAATAAATAATGGATGTATTGTGAAGTTGTGGGCTATATTACATGGATTTATTAGACTTTTTAAAATAGCTTGGAGGCTATGTGTGAAAGCCAGGGGATGCTAAATGTGTTTATGTTAATTAACGGTAAATTGCTGAGTATATTGAGTATATATTATTTGCTTGCCAATCACCAGCTGACAACATTTTGTGACCGCCACAGCCTTATGTATTACCAGGGTGGAGGAAATCTCATAAGCATTTATAGATTTATTGGTTACGGGTAATGCTTTAACCTTATCTTGAACAAATTATCCATAAAGGGACCACTCTGAACATTTCTCAGAATGTGTTTTACACCACTTATGTACAAGTTGTATATTATTATTTTTTCTATTGTTATTTCATCAGATCTCTAAGTAAACCATTATACTCAATATTATCTTACTTTAGCTCTAGTAACCCATTATACATGTGTGTTACATCACAAAATCTTCCTCTACACCAGTGTTCTATTCATTCAGGGGTTTAAATATTCACTCTAGTGTTCTATTTAACAGCATATTCAGGAATAGTCCTATCTTCTTTCATATCTTTCCATTCACTTTTCCCTATATAACTATACTTAGGTATTCACATACACACCACTCCGTGTGCATCCTATACACCATATGTATCTTCAATGGTTCTCTACACATATAAAACAACAATAACACTTGTGCTAATATTAGTAGTCCCCGACAATGAGAGGTGGTGGACAGAACCCACAGATAACGTTATAGCTCTAAAAACTCAGCTCACACAGAACTGGTTGGGGTATCCATTCAGTCATCTTACTCACTGGAGCTAGTCTGACAGTTCTCATTCACACTCTACTTCAGGGCTGCCCAACCATCTTCCTGGAGATCTACTGTCCTGTAGGTTTTCAGTCCAACCCAAATCCGATTCTGCTAGTTAATAAGGTCTTGTTGAGCAGCTAATTAGCAGAATCAGGTTTGTTATATTAGGGTTTTACTGAAAACCCACAGGACGGTAGATGTCCAGGAAGAGGGTTGGGCAGCCCTCCTCTACTTAATAGCTAAAATTAGCTAAAATTGCTTATCAAATTTCAAATCAGCTTAATATCCACATTTCTATATTTTATTATCCAAATTTCAATCAGCTTAATATGTCATATCTCACAATCACACAACTTTCACATCCACTTAGTACTAATCCCAAACACACTCAGTAATTTCCCTTATTACCCCATGTGCATCTTCAACGATTCTCCTGTAGTTACTTCCTATGCACCATATGTATCTTCATTATACATATAGAATAGCACCTTGTGCTATTATCAGTGGCTGCAGACCAGGTAGACACTTATCTTATAAATGCCTACAGACAGCTGTCAGAGGGGCATGATACCGTTACTTGCCCTTGGTCTAGTCTTCTCTCTAAGACTAGCTCTAGCCTTCTTCTGTCTTATGTATCACTGACATGGTTCCTCTATAGTCTCTACAGTATATATAGTCCCTGAGCATCCATAGTCCCTATAGCATCTATAGTCCCTAGAGCATCCATAGTATCAATAGTTTATATAGTCAAATGCTATAGCCTCTATAGACTCCATAGTCTTGCCAGATACAAATAGAATAACATGCACTTTCACACATTCACTCAGTAACTCCACACTCACAACATTCCCATCCACATCCACAACTCACATCGTGCTATTACTTGACTCAGGACTATCCTCCTCCATTTTTGTTTAGTTTAATTTGTTTTATTCTTTTAGATTTTTAAACAAATTCATTTAAAATTGACTGACTGTAATCAGTTGCAGTGTCCCTCGTTTGTTTGTGGGTGATGTGTCTCCTCCTGGGTAGCTCAGAGTAAGGGTCTGGTCTGGGGGTCTCGTCCTCTTTTGGTCAGACTGGAATTTCCCTCACTCTTCATAAAATGTGCCACCGGTTTTCCTCGCAGACCCCCACTGGAAAGCTCCGTAGGCAGAATCCATCATCCTTTTTGTGACACCAAATAGCTGTAGAAATTCTACACAGGGACACTCAAAGTCAATCATAAAGGAATCGTTATTATCTGCGTGCTGGAGAAGTTCCAATCAACTCAATGCATCAAGTACACATGTCGATATATAGCACTCTTCTTTAGGGCAGTCCTGTTATCCCTTATATACTAGATATAGACATGTTACATAGGCATAGGTCATAGGGTTGGTTCCGGCATGTCTGGCAGTCTCCTATCTTAACTTAAAAAACATATTCTGGGCGTTCTGCCAGATGGTCCTAAGGAGGAGATTGTGTTTTAATCAGTTATTTGGTGACATTATATTTTGTATAGTTTATTCTAAAAAGGATAACTTTTTAAATGTTTTACAATTAAAAACATTCTGAAATTCACAGAGGATGGTCCTCGCCTTACTCCGAGGAGCCTCCACTGAATTGTACAGGATGTACAGTACTACTCAAGAGGAAAGTATTGGTGCAGATGACTGACTTTATCAATGACAAAACATATATGAATTAATATATGTCTATGGAACGCAATCATTAGGATCCCCGCCAATAAATAGAGAACAGAACACAATAAATACAATTTTTTATCCAAAGATTCACACATAAGTTGTAATTATTTAATTATCCAACATGTGATATCAATATTATTTAATTAAATGCTAGTGCATTGAGGAAACCATATTATACTGTTCGGAAAGCAGCTAGAGAAGGGAATAGATTCCCTCGTATAACAAAATCTTAAATCAAGGGCCTCCCGAGTGGCACAGTGGTCTGTAGTGAGGTGTCACTGCAGACCCGGATTCGATCCCAGGCTGTCACAAGCGGGAGTCCCACAGGAAGGCGCACAATGGGCCCAGGTTAGGGGAGGGCTTTACTTGGCCAATCGCGCTCTAGCGACTCGTGACTTCGGTTGTCAGTTGAGCTGTGTTTCCCGAGCCCATTGGGGAGACGCAGCGATGCGACAAGATCGTAATTGGATATCACGAAGTTGGGGAGAAAAAGGGGGTAAACTACACAAAAAACAACAATTTAAATCATTAAATCAAACATTTCAAATTGACAGGATGGTGTTTTTAATATGTAGACATTGCAACAGATATTAGTTTAAAATATCAGATATGTTCAGTTTTGGGAAACAATTTGGGACAACCAACATATAACAAAACAAAAATAGAATTCACAAGTATTATTTTCTAAACAGCATTCACACAAGACTACACCAGGATTGTAAAATTCCGGTCATCATGAAATCTTGGTTGGAGGATTCTGGATTCCGAGCGTATTCCTTCCTGATTCCCGGAATTTTTCAATCGGGGTTTCTGGGAAAGTTACCAGAATGTAACACTATTCTACACACAAACAAACATTTGCTAAAAGCTGACATAACACCTGTCATACAACAAACAAGCAGTGTGGAGGATTCTGTATTGGTAGAAAATGGGAATTAGACAAAAAAATTACAATTATATCCCTATTTCTCCCTACCCTGCCCTCTCGCAGTATAATGCAGTTGTTATATACACGTGAGAAGACAGTTTGGCCACATCCTTGTAAATATGAAGATTTACTGCAAATAATCTGGCAATATTTACCTTTGTCATAAAAAATAAATGATTTCTGGAGGTAAGAACCAACCACAATGGTATCAAAATCAAGCTCTACGGGAATTTTCCCCATAATTCAATATCAGCGACAAATGCCTTTACTGTTCTCCAAAGCAAAGAAAAATGTATGTGTAACAAATATTTGCACTTTTACACAAATAAAAAGGTGCCACAAATAGAGAGATTTGACTCTGTGTGTGAGTCCAAAATGACACCCTATTCAGTGCAATACTTTTTACTGGTAAAGGGAATAGGGTGCCATTTCATACAGAGTGTGTCGTGCAGTTCTGTAGACAGTGTTTTAGCAACATGATTAGCGGACTTCTATATGGCGACTTGCTCATGTGTGGGTAGTGTCTTCTAAAGACCCAGGGGAAAACGTATTTTAAAATTAAAAAATAAATAAAAAAAGGCCAACAACTTAAAAAGGTAGAGTATGTGTTCCCGTGATCAGCAAATTCATTTGCATAAAGGAATACAACGTTCCTTTAAAAAGGAAGAAACTGTCAGTACACACACACACACACACACAAACATCCACTCAGGAACATTAAACATATACCTCTCAGTTCTAGAACCACACAAAGTTCGGGAACTTTCATGAACACAGTAGAAACAATATCTCCTTTCCTGTGATCAATGTATAGCGACACTTGGTCATATAAACACTGTAACGTAACCGCAGTTTAAATGATTTATATACCACGATAACCTTCCATCCATCACTAAAAGACAACGCTAACTAAGTAGATTATGAATGACTTTAAACAGCTCTGTACACACAACACAGGGTATAGTCAGTGTGAATGTGTTCCTTCTATCTCCATCTCTCTTTTGCTCTCATTTATCTCACTCAACTCCCTTAATCTTTATCAATTACTTGTTTCACTCACTCCACTTGCTCTCCCTCCCTCCCTCCCTACTTTCTCTATCCCTTGGCCTTCACTCAGGTGTAGGTTTGTGTGTGTGTGTGTGTGTGTGTGTGTGTGTGTGTGTGTGTGTGTGTGTCTCCTCTCCAGTGGAGGACAGTGCTTCTGGGAGGGTGGGGTTTGAGGGAAGGGGGGCGTCATTAGCAGTGTGCCGCCTCCGGTGGGGTGATGGAGGTCAGGGGTTCAGGGGTCAGTAGCCGACTCAGTGGAGGAGGTCCTTGAGGTCACTGTCCGTTATCTTGGCATGGTCTCTGACGTCATCGAACGTGTACGTCTTGACAATTTTCCCATTCTGAAACACTGTGTGTAACAGGTCCTGGAGGGAGACGAGAGGGAAAAGAACAAATGACCGTCAGTGAAGTGTCTAATTGACTAACCTCAACAAAAAAAAAAAAGGTCACATTTGACAAACCTCAATAACTAAAACAACATTTATTTACAAAGGCTATTGGAATGCATTGATGTGGGAGTATGACATGTGGACTCAACTCACCACGCCGTACTCCTCCAGGTCTCCCTTGCCCTCCTCCAGAGTGACAAAGTCCCCGCTCGCTGTCCGGTGCAGAGACAGACGACCTTTCTTTGACCTTTTGTTAGGGTCCGCCACCGGGTCCTTGAACACATTCACCTGACACCAAATATTAAAACAGTTACACCTCTCCTTCCAGTGGAGGTAGGATGTGTGTCTGTGTTAAGAGTCCTGCACGGGCCAGTTCGTTTTGGAGATGCACCCGCCCTCGCCAGCCACGTCAATTCCGAGCCCCAACCGATACCCGTCATCAGGACAGATTTTCCTCCGCAACGGGACAAATAATAATGTATTTCATTGTTTTTATGACTCCAGAGTAGTATAGGCCATTAGGTAATTCCCCGTTCCTGTACGATTTGATTGATTGATTTGTCTGCAGTCTATTCCGTATTTGGATTTAAAAAAAGGAAACTATGCAATGAATTAAGAACGATATCTTCTTATTTTCACAATGCGATGCGGCACATTGTCAACTGATATTGCTTAGGAAAAAAATATATATATATTCTAATTAATTCTTCTTACCCAATGAAAGCCTATAGCTGACATATAGTCAATATTGTTTCGATAATCAAAATAGTTTAATTGAAACTTAAACAACTCCCAGAATCGAATAGGCTACAGGCTGCAGAATTAGCATTCATTTATTTTGTAGGGTATACTCAAAACTTTTACCAGCCGCACAGGTTTAAATGTACACGACCTGCGTATGGTCTAAACGAACAAAAGCCTGAATTAAAACGGAACAATTAACTGATAATTAACTGAATTACAGTAAACAAATACCTGCCTGCACTTTTAGCAGGATGTGCATCCACCTGCCGGATTGTTTTCATCCAATAAATGTAAAACGCCTGAAGTTTGCTAAACTGCATTGCCACGTGGATTGTACCTGGTGCCTTGGTCAGATGACATGAAAAATAGAGCTCTTTGGTCACGCACACCAGTGGTGGGTTTGGTGTTGAAATGAGAACGCATGAGCAGAAAATAGACCCCATTGTAAAATAGGGTGGTGGATCTCTAATGTTACAGGGCTATGTTGCTTCCACTAGTCCTGGGGCCCTTGTTAAAAGGTCAACGACATCATGAACTACTAGCATATGGTTTTGCCAAAAACCTGGTTGCCTCTGCCAGGTGGGTGAAACTTGGCAGCAAGTGGCTCTTCCAGCAAAACAATAACCCCAAGCGCCCACCAAAACCCTCAAAGAAATTGTTCATCAACATTTTTGCAATGGCCATCTCAGTCTCAGGACCCAGTGAAAACCTGTGGTTTGAATTGAAATGGCTCGCCCTTAAGCGCAGACGAAGGATATCAAGGATCTGGAAGGATTTGGTATTTTATTAGGATCCTCATTAGCTGTTGCAAAAGCAGCAGCTACTCTTCCTGGGGTCCACAAAACATGAAACATCATACAGAACATCATTAGACAAGAACAGCTCAAGGACAGAACTACATATATTTTTAAAAAGTCACACGTAGCCTACATATCAATACACACAAACTATCTAGGTCAAATAGGGGAGAGGCGTTGTGCCGCGAGGTGTTGCATTATCTGTTTTTGGAAACCAGGTCTGCTGTTTATTTGAGCAATATGAGATGGAAGGAAGTTCCATGCAATAAGGGCTCTATATAATACTGTACGTTTTCTTGAATTTGTTCTGGATTTGGGGACTGTGAAAAGACCCCTGGTGGCCTGTCTGGTGGGATAAGTGTGTGTGTCAGAGCTGTGTGTAAGTGTGACTACACAAACAATTTGGGATTTTCAACACACTAATGTTCTGTATGAGAGGAATGGTCTAAGATCCCTCCCAATGTGTTCTCAGTGCCGTTATTCTCGCAAGGTGAGGTATTGAAAACAGGGTGTCAATCATTTTGACCCCTACCTTTACTAGTTAAACAAGATCTCTTTCTCTGAGCAATTGTATTAGCATAAAATCATTTCCCTATTTTTCTAGCATACAATATTTAGCTCAGTATTTGAATTATTGATTTTACAGTCATTTCTGGTAATCTTCATTAGAAGTGTCAATAATTTAAGACCCCACTGTAATATAGTATACAGTATCCATGTGTGTGTGTGTGTGTGTGTGTGCATGCGTGTAATGCTCTGCTCACCCCCAGGCCGTTGGTGACCACGTAGCTGCATTTAAAGGAGCAGTTGAGCAGATCCCTGGTCAGTTTCTGCAGCAGAGCCCCTCCAGAGCCAAAGGCAATGTTCTCAATGCTCCACCGATGCTGCTTCATCCCCTCCACGATCTACACACACAGACACATGCACTGTTAATACTGACTGTGTGTGTGTGTTTGTGTGTCCGTGTGTGTGTGTGTCCGTCCATGGGTGTACCTCTTGCAGGGTGTTGATGTCCACTCCGTCCCCCTGTATAACTCTGATATAGGGCGGCAGAACTTTGTAGCCTTTGGAGTTCTCCGTAGGGATAAACTTCTTCCCCAGGATCTCCAGCACCTGAGTGGAGGAAGCACGTGTTTCTTTTTTTAAACAAGAATGCTAAAAATCTGTATGTGAGGAACATACAGCAGACTGAGAGGGCTTCCATACGGATCAATCTCAACTACAGAAGCCCGGTCATAACTCAAAATGTCACCCAAATCATTTAGCTCAGTTGGTAGCGCATGGAACTCGCAACGCTAGGATAGTAGGTTCGATTCCTGGGAACGCCTGTACATAAAACGTAGGCGTGCATGACTATAAATGTGTCTGCTAAACGGCATATGGGATTATTATTTTAGTTATATCAAATGGCAGATTACCATGGACGTTGAATTCGTGTGCATCTTTCTCAATTTAGGATCTGCCCAATAATATTCAGTATTGCGTTAGTACTTTCTCAGAGGACCTGATTGGGACCTACCTTCAGTACGTTACCCACAGGCTTCCCCAAGTCGGGCGGACGACGAGGGGCTTAAGGGGGTTGACTTAGGGTCGAGCTAGGCATAGTGTTACCTTCAGCACGGTATCCAGGGGGTTCCCTGAGTCGGGACGGACCACCAGTGGGGCGTCAGCGCTGCGCGACTCAATGAGGCTCCTCAGGTCTTCTCCCCAGATCTTCTCACAGGCGTTGTAGATGTCATAGCTGTCACTGACGATAGACACGGGCACGTTGGGGAACTGCCTCACGATGTGCTCAAAGGCATCTCGCTCGTGGTCCTTCCCCCACGCCGTGATGGTGCTGGAGAGAAAGAGGGAGAATACAAAAGTTATCAGATTTACTGAAGACAACTCAACGTATCCCTCTCCCTATGAACTCTTCCACATGGAGCTGCAGTACCACCACTAGAGGGCATCCTTATCAACACGTTGCAGAAACTGGACTTCCAGGAGCTCATGTCAACAACAGTGAACTGTAGCTAGCTAGCTATGTCCCTTTAGTTTCTTTCTGAATCGATCTGTGCATTACGCTTGCCTCACTTACAATTTGATCTTTATTTAATGCTATCAAATCTATTAGCAAAGAAATGAGGGGCGTATCTCTAAATGCATTGCTATCTACCACCTTGGAGAACCCAGAGAGTGAGGGGGATGGTAGAGTACTGTGTGTATCATATGGAGAGGAATGGGACTGTGTCTCTGGAAGATGAAACTAAAACGGACCGTCGTGATTCCGTAACCACAGTGACCAGGCCAGGGCCTCTGGAACCGAACTCCCAGAAACCAACGGGGCAAATGAATGGTGCAGTGGAGAAGTGGTACAGCCAACTCAGCTAGAGATGTACTGTACATCTCCTGTGTGTGTGTGTGTACTGTTATCAATGGCCTATACAAGCATAGCAATTGATGTTTGGATATCAAAGCCACCCCTCCTGCTTGCTATCTGGGGCTAAGAATGCCAATACAAGTGTAATTTGATTGATTCGGGACCAAGAAAGAGATGTTAGTGTGTTAACTTCTTAAGGTATAGGGGGCAGCATTTTCACTTTTGGATAAATAGCGTGCCCAATTTCAACTTCCTGCTACTCATGCCAACAATATAAGATATGCATATTATTAGTAGATTCGGATAGAAAACACTGAAGTTTCTAAAACTGTTTGAATCATGTATGTGAGTATAACAGAACTTATGTAGCAGGCAAAACCCCGAGGACTAACCATTCAGATTTTTTTTTTTTTTTAGGTCTCTGTCTGTTCAGTGAGTTCTCGTTGGCAAACGATATTTCTTAGGAACCGCTTCTACTGGATGTCACCAGTCTTTGGAATTTGGTTGAGGTTATTCATTTGTGCAATGAAGAAGTATGGCCATCTAGGAACTGCGTAACACTGTTGAGAGTTGCGCAAGACGTGAAAAGTAGCTTGGTTTGTTGTGTTCCTGTACTGAACACAGATAGACCCGTCTTCAATTTGATCGATTATTAACGTTTAAAAATACCTAAAGTTGTATTACAAAAGTAGTTTGAAATATTTTGGCAAAGTTTATAGGCAACTTTTGAAATATTTTGTAGTGACGTTGCGCATTTTGGAAGCTGCTTTTTTCTGGATCAAACGCGTCAAATAAATTGACATTTTGGATATATGTGGACGGAATTAATCTAACAAAAAGGACCAATTGTGATGTTTATGGGTCATATTGGAGTGCCAACAAAAGAAGCTCGTCAAAGGTAAGGCATGTTTTATATTTTATTTCTGCGTTTTGTGTAGCGCCTGCAGGGTTGAAATATGCTACCCTCTTTGTTTACTGTTGTGCTATCATCAGATAATAGCTTCTTATGCTTTAAAAGCCTTTTTAAAATCTGACATGTTGGCTGGATTCACAACGAGTGTAGCTTTAATCGAGTATCTTACATGTGCGATTTAATGAAAGTTTGATTTATTTTTTATTTTTTAATTACTTGCCGTGCTGCATTTTCTCTGGCTTTTGACCAAGTGGGACGCAACCGTCCTATATACCGTAAGAAGTTAACTGTGAAGCCACTTTGTGTCCTGACATTTTTACCTGTGCTCCGCGGCGGGCACAGAGAAGCCAGGCACGGGGTCTTTGGTGCCGTAGTACTTCTTAATCACGCCGATGCCAGCCACTGTGTCTGTGCCCTTAAAGTTCACCAGGTGGGCAGAGGCTCCGATACCTGCCGTCTGAAATGGGGAAGAGAGATGGTGAGTCAAATGTCACAAACACACCTACGGTGCATTCAGAAAGTATTCAGACCCCTTTTCCCACTTTGTTACGTTACAGCCTTATCAATCAATAAATGATATATATAATTTTCAACTCAATCTACACACAATAACCCATAATGACAAAGCAAAAACCCTAACCCAGATCTGTGCCTCAACACAATCCTGTCTCGGAGTACTACGGGCAATTCCTTTGACCTCATGGCTTGGTTTTTCCTCTGACATGCACTGTCAACTGTGGGGCCTTATATAGACAGGTGTGTGTCTTTCAAAATCATGTCCAATCAATTGAATTTACCACAGGAGGACTTCAATCAAGTTGTAGAAATATCTCAAGGATGATCAATGGAAACAGGATGCACCTGAGCTCAATTGAGAGTCTCATAGAAAAGGGTCTGAATAATAATGTAAATAAGGTATCTGTTTTTTTCTGAAAACCTGTTTTCGCTTTGTCGTTATGGGGTATTGTGTGTAGATTTTAGAACAAGTCTGTAACGTAACAGAATGTGGAAAAAGTCAAGGGGTCTGAATACTTTACGAATGCACTGGATATAACCCCCCCTCCCTCCCTCCACACACACACACACTTCCTCTACCTCTTGTGAGGAAACTCCCCTGTAGCCGAAGTCGTGCAGCTTGTACTCCAGCTTGTCCAGGTTGCCAGAGGTCTCCAGCAGGTACTTGGCCAGAATCTTCTTCTGCTCCCTGGAGTTGGTCGCCACGGTGATAGGGTACCAGACCTGGACAAGGATGGTCTGGAGGGGAGGAGGAAGAGGGGAGGTGGTTAGTAGATTGCCATGCTAGAATGGGCCCAAGTCTGGAGCTCTCGAAGCACAACTTTCTGTGCTTTCGAGGCGTCTCTCTCCATCAATCTTACCTCCCTCTCTGATCCCTCCATCCATCTCTCTCCCTGCCTCTCATTCATTCATTTCTGATCCCGCTCCCTCTCTCCTCAATCTTTCTTGAACTGTAGTGTGCCTGTCCATGAACCCAAAATATCCCTCTGATCCCACCACAGCCCCATCCACACCCTCCAGTCACCCCATCACAGTGTAGTGAGCTGGAACATGAACCCAAAACCAACCCTCTTGACAGACCCTTTATACTGCTATGTGGAAGGGGAAGTGGGCTGTTTGGGAGGCTCAGGGGCTAGATCCACATTCCCTGGCAAAGGGACAGGAAGAGGTCATGTCAACACTGGGTTCGATGGGAGGATTCCTCACATGGCAAGCCCAGGACAGAGTTACTTAGCCGTGGCCCGCTGGCAGCTAGAGATGCCTGGGTCTTTGTCTCAGTCCAGTCATCGTTGAACGGGCGAGTCAATATTCTCACGCCATGTCTGAGTGTGTGTTTAGTCATATTTCTCCCTCTAAGAGCTGTGTAGTGTGCATGTACGTGAGAGTGTGTGTACGTGTGTGTGTGTGCAGGGTCATGTGTGCGGTCCACATGGTCAGAAACACCTTGCAGAGTTACCGGAGTGCTCACACGCTACCACAAGATGTTGCCAGCCACAGCTCCAACAACTTCAACTCAATATGTGAAAATTATCATAATAATCTACAAACAAATGAATTATCTTTAAGGAACTGAAGCCATACAGGCCTACTATATGACTGGTTGTATGCAGCGACGCTGACGCTGTGGTGATCTACAGCAGTAATGCCAGGTGGAGACTGAGGAGGGCGCCATTGAGCACCGTAGTGTGGACGGGGATAACAGAGCCACACACTTCCAGAGCCAAACCATAATATACTGTTTAATAGAGCAGTCACCAACCTTTGAGTCAAAAAGCCGAGATCTACCACTCAGAAAAACAACAAAAACATGACTTTTAAAAAAAACGTACATCTGTGCACTATTAACTTACGAGGCACAGCTGAGCATAAATTGAAATAATTTGCTTTTTTATTTTACTGGACTGATGGTACCTGCATCAGATGGTCAGTTTCAGTGGCGGGAGGAACCACCTCCCGCGGTCTCTACTCCCTCCCTCCGGTGAGACTGACCAGTGAAAGGGGACACCGTCTTCCACCTGATGGCGAAACTCTAGTCGCACCGCATTATTCATGCACAAACCCAAATGTTGTTCTTATGACCAGAGTTAGTGAAATAGCGTTCCATGATATTAAAATAGACATGATGAGCTGCCAATAATAAAAACACAGGCCTATCGATATACTTGGCTACTCATTCATTGCAGCTGCATTGCTGGTTGTAGCGGGTGTGGAAGCAAGGAGAAGAGCGCCATAATGTTTTGTAAAATTGTTGAATAAAAACTTAAAACATGAACTTACTCATAAAAACAGCATCTCTTTGCTGTATTCTTTGAGTCTCTCTCTCTTGGACATGTTTTTAAAGCGTATGAAATGCGCAGTAGGCGCACTTGATTTAGCTCTCTCTTCAGACAAATGAAATAGTTCAAAATGGGAACACTTTACTTGTCCCTCTGAATCAAGTGCACCCACCATCAACAGTGCAAGACAAAACATTTTTTTTTTTTTTTTAAAGGAGCGCAAGGCTTTATCGTTGGCTTTTCTACAGAAATGTTTGGCGATCGACCGGTCGGTGACCAGTGTTAATATGCTCACGTGACGGTGTCAGACCAGCGAGTCTACGGTCTGCTCTTCAGTGGAACTACTCTGCACGTTCACGGAGATCGGTCTGAGAAAGACACCGCACAGATTCACTGATCTTGATCGCAAAATGAGTAGTCATCCGGGAGGCAAGATGATTTGTAGATCAGTGATTCTGCATAGAGTGGCTACTGAGAGGTGGAAATGGGGCTTAGCTGACCTAGCTCAAACGGCACCCTATTCTCAGGGTTCTGGTCAAAGAAGTGCTCTATATAGGGAATAGGGTGCCATTTGTGATGCAGAACCCATAGAAACCATCCTAGTCAGAGAAGCTAACTAGTAACACTCGAGGCTAGACAGACAGAGGCAGGATATGTGAGGAAGAGGTTTACAGATAGAGAGACTGATGGCTCTCATCATGTGAATTTTAAAAAGTGCAGAGTCACTGTGGCAATGTGGTGTGCTCTAGAGGCAGGGCCTTGGTCAGTGAGGAGTGAAGTTAAATAAACATTACAATTTATTTTTAGATCAGGCACAATCTCAGACAGCCACACTGACTCTAAGGATTCATTTGGAACAAACAGGAAGGCCCCAATCCAGTCACATTGATGGAGAGACCTAACCTACCTGCTGCCCCCCACTGACACTCACCTCCACCCAGTTGGTGAGCCAGTAGCATTCTGGGTCGGTGCTCTCCACGGTGAAGAGGACGTTACCCCGTGGGATCACACTTCCCTCCGGCACCGCCTTGATCTCTATGGGTAGGTGGCCGTCATACTTCTGCAATACACACACACACACACACACACACACACACACACACACACACACACACACACACACCAGCCATTGCAGTTAACACACAACATTCACCCTAAAGCCCACGGTCTGATCCATTTTCTTTATCATATTAGTCAAATAAAAATATGTTTCAAGTATCTTAAAATTCTATATGGGGGAAAAAAAATTGTGATAGGACACTAATCAAATTAAAGTGACCCTGATCAGCACTAGTAACCCAGAGAGCAAAATTGATTGAAAGATGTATTTTCCACCAAAAATACGTAAGGGTTAGGGAAGAGCTCCAAAAGTATTTACGAGAGTGACACATTTGTTGCTTTGGCACTTTGGATTTGATACAATGAAATCACATCCTTTTTGTACATAGTCCCCCTAAACAATTGTATTAAAGTAGTCAAAATGTTGTATTTGGTCCCATATTCCTAGCATGCAATGACTACATCAAGCTTGTGACTCAAAGCTTGAGTCACCTGTTTGTTTTGGTTGTGTTTCAGATAATTTTGTGCCCAATAGAAATGAATGGTAAATAATGTATTGTGTCATTTTGGAGTCACTTATTGTAAATAAGAATAGAATATGTTTCTAAACACTTCTACATTAATGTGGATGCTACCGTGATTACGGATAGTCCTGAATGAATCGTGAATAATGATGAGGTTACTTATCCGTAATCATGGTAACATCCACATTAATGTAGAAGTGTTTAGAAACATATGATATTCTTATTTACAATAAGTGACTCCAAAATGACACAATACATTATTTACCATTCATTTCTAATGAGCACAAAAAAAAATCTGAAACACAACCAAAACAAACAGCAAATGCATCCAACAAGGTTGTAGAGTCACAAGCGTGATGTCATCATTGCGTGCTAGGAATATGGGACCAAATACTAAACTTTTGACTACTTTAATACACATAAGTGAATTTGTCCCAATACTTTTTGTCCCCTAAAATAGGGGGACTATGAACAAAAAGTGATGCAATTTTTAAACGGTCCACCCGATATGACTGAAAATAGCCTCAAATTAAAGCTGACAGACGGCACTTTAATCTCAGAGTCATTGTATAATTTAAAATCCAAAGTGCTGGAGTACAGAGGCGAACCTGTCCCAATTCTTGTGGAGCTCACTGTAGTAAAAAACAAACGTGAATGTGTACCTCCAGTATGTAGTTCCAGCCCTTCTCGTTGAAGACGTCATCCTGGAAGTGTTCCCTGTACACCTCCTTCGCTTCCTGGATCTTCTCTGGAGTCACCACTTTCCCTGGAGGGCGGGAGGGAGTGAGGGAGTGAGGGAGGGAGGGAGGGAAAGAAAAGAAAGAGGTTCAAATGGTTGAAGCATCAGTGAACAAGTGGTGTATAGGATAGAGAGAGAGATATGACAGTTTGTGAGAGTAAAAGAGTGAGAGAAGGGGGAGGAGAGAGAGGAGGAGGCGACAGAGAAGCATTGGAATCCCAAACTCTAGTCCATCCATGTGCTATTAAATTAGGAGCTTCTCTCTCCCTCTTACAGAGCGGCTTTGTCCTGCTGCAGGACATGCTAGGGACGCGGACACACACGGACACACTTGATATGACCTCTTGTTGCAATAAAGTAATAAGGCTGGTATTTTCAAAAGGTTATTTGAATACAAATAAAAACTTTAAAGTTTAGAAAATGTTATTCCAAGGTTACTTCTTGCGAGTAGAACTCTGTATCATTGTAGTGAATCAATGCTAGTAGCCCCAAGTTGCAGCTGCCCTTTGTGTTGCTGGGGCTCAAAGAGCAGATGTTCCTTTGTCTCCAGTCCACGCTAGTCCTGAAGCTGTCTACAGCACCTCTCCCTGCCTCGCCGTGAAATCACTTTGAGCTCCATTCTCTAATGCTGTGCGGAAGAACAAAACAACAGATCTAGGATCAGCTTAACCTTCTACAAAACGTTAACCTTAGGGTATGGAGTGAGAAACTGATCTTAGATCAGTGTCTAGGCCAAGGCTGCACAAGGTACGACATCTAGCTAAACCTCTCAGCTCCCTTTACAATAACTGATGGCCAGAGGAGGAGCTGTAGTCTAGGCCCTGTATAAATATAGTGAAAATAAAAGACGTCCTCTTTCCCTACTTCCTACCGTGGAGTAATCCCTGACCGGACATTACTGGATAGTGAAATCCTAACCACTGACGTTCGATCAATCAAAAGGTAGGATTCCTTTTAACCGTATTGGAACGTGATCCTGGGGAGAATCTCAATTGCATTTCCTTGATTCCTTGCATCCTCTCTCCACGAATCCTTCTCAAATTCCATCGTATATAAAAGTAATCAAAAGATGAGTATTTGGTCCCATATCCCTAGCACACAATGAAGACATCAAGCTTGCGACTCTACAACCTTGGATCCATTTGCTGTTTGTTTTGGTTGCGTTTCAGATTTTGTGCCCAATAGAAATGAACGGTAAATAATGTAGTGTCATTTTGGAGCCACATTTATTGTAAATGACACAATACAGTATATACCATTCATTTCTGTTGGCCACAACATTATCTGAAACACAACCACAACAAACAGCAAATGCATCCAACAAGGTTGTAGAGTCACAAGCGTGATGTAATCATTGCGTGCCGGGAATATGGGACCACATACTAAACTTTTGACTACTTTAATACACATAAGTGAATTTGTCCCAATACCTTTGGTCCCCTAAAATGGGAGGACTGTGTACAAACAGTGCTGTAATTTCATTGTATCGTTTCATATCCAAAGTACTGGAGTACAGAGCCAACACAACAACAAATGCGTCACTATCCCAATACTTTTAGAGCTCATCGAATCCTTGTAGGGACCAAACAATTGATTCCCATTCAAAATTCTATTTTCCCTAACCCTTATCCGAAACTTAACTTCAAACCTAACCTTAATTGCAACCGTAACCTAGCCAAAAATATACTTTTTTTCTTGTCTGTGTGTTTGGTTTTACTATCCTTGTGAGGACCAGAAGTTTCCAGAAGGAGAATACAGGAACATTCAGACAAACACACACACTTCAGGTCAGATCTTGAAAGCGAGAGGACTGATCTATCATAAATTCCAAGTGAGGCAGAAAGGAAGGATTGCTTTTCAAAGTATTGGAAGATGATCCTGGGGGAGGGACCTCTGAACTTCTCATTCAATGGGTTTTGAGGAGGCGTGGAGATAGGACGCGAGGAATCAAGGAAATGCAACTGAGATTCTCCCCTGCTCAGTCTAGATGTTACAGATCCTCCGATGCTGCCGGTCAATGCTGTAGAATTCATCTGAGCACCTATTCAATTATATGCTAGCCTTGATCACATGACAGTGATTCTCCTGCTGGCAGAGACAGGAAGCATCACTCAGTTCACTCCAACTCTGCAGACTAGTAGCAAGGCCTGGTAGAGAATGTTAACTCATAGAGGAGCTATGCATAAAAGGCTTGGATGTCATATTTTGCATTATGAGGACATCAATACAATCCTTACCTTTTAAGTATTTGTTGGTGATGTACTGCAGGCCGTAGAAGACCGTCGTCTCATACTTGACTTTTCTGTTCTTGGTCGGGTCAGCTCTCTTCTCGCGGCACTCGAAGTAGGAGTACACTTTACTGGTGTTGGGAGGGTACTGCTTGTAGTGTGTCACCTGGATCCAAGACGGAGGAGACAACATGGATAAAATACATCACAACTTCAGGCTATAAAATGACAGTTAAAGAGATTGAAAGGTACTTTGGTGACTATTATTTATTTTTTTAAACCTCCCGCTTTGGGCTGGATGTGCCCATGTGTGACATTCCCCCCCCCACGTGTGCCAGCCTAGGAAATCCAGTTCTAGCCAATGAACTTCTGCTAAGAAAAGGCCTGCCCAGCGTTGCCCAGCGAGGTTGCAGGGCGGGCCCAACGGCTCAGCGGACACAGCGGAGATAGAGAGCCAGCGCAACGACGTGGCGCACATGCAGTATCCGCAACATCTGTGACGTGGTACGCATTTTCCGGGGACCACTTACGGCTTGTGAGCACTACTTTCAAAATGACTGGCTGAAATTATACTACGGTTTGACCGTGCATCTTTAATAACAGTTTAAATAGCCTAACTACAGGATAAAATGTCACAGCTTCCGATTGTATAGCTAGTTGCCCTCAGGTATCCTTCCTAGAAGTGATATAGATATGACATTCTCTTGGCAGTGTTTAACTATAATTTTCACAACCGGAGGTTGCTGGTCGCAGCGTCACAGGCTTTTCCTATGCAGCAACAGGAAGTTGTTGTGGCACAGGTTCGCACAGAGAAAGCAATTGGCTGTTTTTTTCCCTCATACCTCGAACACCACGGAGACATAAGAAAGGTTATGCTGCCATTTGTCCCCACATAAACACTCCAAAATGTGTCCCCTTACTGAGTGGACGTTCTCGCACTCCACTCTAAGGTGCTAGATATCAGTCTGCTGGACCATGACAAGACTGAGTGACCAGGCCTGGTCCCTCTGTCTGTGTGCCTGTACCACACAGGACAGATGGACACTGGACAGATACAGGGATGATTGCTCCCATCCGCTATCCAATTACAGGAACACCTCCTCCCAAAGCCCTCAAAGTGTTGTCATCTGACAATTTACTAACGTGATCTTCATTAGTCATTTTGAATGCAATCCGCAGCCCGTTTCTGTTCCACACCCACACAGAGGTGTCTAGGGCTCGAAGCCTACTGAGCCGACTAGATATCACTGAAGTGATGGACTGATATGATGTATTCATGATCAAGTCAACTCCTCACAGAGTTAGGCTAGAGGAAGTACTAACAAACATCTGTATCTCAAATGACCCACTATTGGTCACAGGTTGGCTCTGGTGAAATGTAGTGCATTCGTGTCATTTGGAGGGATACCAAGAGCTTTCTGCTACGTCATCGTCACCCCCCCCCCCCCCCCACCACCACCCTCCTCTCTCTCACTAGGTGCACCTGGGACACCCAGGTATGTGTAGAGAAGTGGAACAGAAAGAGAGGATGGGCACATTGGGGGCGGTTTAAAAAAAAAGTGAGGGACAGAGACAGGCTGTGGAGCAGATGGAACAGTAAATAACGCAAACAGAGTAATGAGCAAATCTGCCGCCGATGCTTTTATTGATTAGCCACGACCACTATGTACATATAATTACACTGGCCTCTCTACAGCGGCAATATCTGTCTGGCACAGTCCCGTGTCCTTGCCTCTGGGCACTCACACATACGTCCATCTCTCTCTCACTTTCCGGGAATTCAGTCAACTGTAAAACTGTGTTAGTTCTGACCCTCGCCCCGTCCTTCCTCTGGGCTGCACTGGCCTTGCACATACAATGACATAACCTACGCAACAGGTCACTCGGCCTAGGTTATTAACCAATGCTGTCCCATCCTTCACTAGCCCCCCCACAAGATCTCATGAACTAACCGGTAACCGAACCAATGAACCAAAGGTCCGTTTTGCACCCCCCCCCCACAAACAGCAGAGAGAAAGACTAAATAAAATATTTCCGTGAAGCACAATTGACCAAGATTAAAGCTAATGTTCAGAGCTGTTTGACTCCATTCTGTTCACAAATCTCAATTTTTAGGGGGGTATTTTACCAGACCGGGGGTTGTGAAACAACAGTTTGCATAAGCTTTGCCTGGCAAAGACAGAACATGCTGATAATCCAATATTCCTCCATGGTTTTAGGACAGCGGTTAGGAACTTTAGGGCCTACTTTATTACCCCTTTATTAGCCTCCATCATGTTATGGTGTATAAGTCACAGTAGCCAGTGTCCTGCCTTTAGTTTCCCACCCGCTCTCTCTATATCCTAACAGGCCCTATAGTTCCAAATGCCTACCAGTCACTGTATAGCATTGAGCCCAAAAGGACTGGTGTTTCATGCCCCCGCGACACACACACCAGTCCAGAAAACAGCATCATCACAGCACTGACCAGGAGGGAGAATGATTGACAGTTGACACTGGCTCATCAAATATAATAGGATTAATTTGCTTTGTGCAGCCTTTATTTTTGTCCCTCTGGTAAAGAGGAAACATAGCAGTTCCACTATGTTTATATAATAGTGTGGTGCCACAGTTGTATAAAATAAGACTAAGCAATATTGTGTTGTGACCTGTGAGTGAGAGATTCAGCTGATATGACAGTTTGGATGACAGGACACGGGGCCACAAAGAAATGAATACATTTCTCGTGGTATTGTTATTGACAAAAGCAGTCAGTCATATCTATATAATTTTGCTTGCAAGGTATATAAGTGTACCTATACCTACCTACCTAGCAGACAGCTGATTTTTTTCATTCAAATAAAATAACATGTAAAACCGAGTCAAAAACAGACCGAATCGTACAGCATGCATCTCTCATTTGATTGCACTCATCCCACCTCCGTCTTTGACAACATCGACGGTCAAAAAAGGATTGCACTAAGACCTGGAGCGTATCCAAAGGCTTACCAAAGTTTCGATTTTGTTTCAGGATCTGCCATTGCTTTTTATAAAGTAAGGAAATGGATAGTAGCACAATAGACGCTGGCCTGTTAGCTACGTCTCTTGCAAAAGCTAGCCTTCCCACGTTTTGGTAGAAAAATCACCCGCTCCATTCAATACTTGCCTGCGCTAGCTACCGCCTTTCCAATGAGCTGCTATAGCGTTCCCATTCACAACACATATTTAGCCAATATATCCTCTGCTCATTCATTAGCTGCCTGCCTTGCAAGCGCAGCTAGCTGCGCAAAGGTGAGCATCTTCGTAGATTCGCTGGTGGCAATTCCGTCATTTATCCAGGATGAAAATAGGCTAAATTTGGTACTACCTTTTCTACCTGCCCCTCTCTCCTCCCCATTTGGCCTAACGATCTGACACAGACAGCCACCAAGGCACGCGTGATGGCCTTGGAGGATGCAACCACCTTGGCTGATAGAATTACACGCACACTGAACCTACGACTACGCAGACAAATCGCACTAACATACCGGTGTCGCCCACTCACCTTATAAGAATCGGTAGCTAACAATATGTTGAAATGAGGGTCTCTGTGCTCCATCTTCCCCTTGGTTTCAGTCAGTCGCGGGTGTCAGTATTATTACTCCGTGCCGGGGACTCAACCTAGCTCAGTCGCTGGGGAAGAGACCGTAAAGAGACGGAGGGGGCGGGCATAACGCGGGCGGTAGGGAGGCGGGCCTCGCGTCACACAAGCGCGGACGATGACGTAGTGTGTGGGGGGGGGGGGGGGGGGGGCAAGGCCACAAAGCAGACTTATGGTTTGCCAAAATTCAGCGGTGAAAAAAAGTAGGCACAAGTCATACTTGAGTGAAAGTAAAGATATCTTAACAGAAAGTTACTCAAGTAAAAGTGAAAAGTCAACCAGTAAAATACTAATTGAGTAAAAGTGTAAAAGTATTTGGTTTTAAATATACTTAAGTATCAAAAGTTAATGCAATTGAAAAAATATACTTAAGTATCAAAAGTAAAAGTACACATCATTTTAAATTCCTTATATTAGGCAAAGCAGAGGCACCATTTTTTTTGTTTTTAAAATGTACGGATTGCCAGGGGCACACATTATTTACAAAATATGAATTTGTGTTTAGTGAGTCCGTCAGTACAGCGGCAGTAGGGATGACCAAGTGTTCTCTTGATAAGTGCGTAAATGTAACTATTTTCCTGTCCTGCTAAGCATTCAAAATGTAACGAGTACTTCCTGTTGTCAGGGAAAATGAATGGAATAAAAAGTACAATATTATCTTTAGGAATGTAGTGGAGTAAGAGTACAAGTAAAAGTTGTCAAAAATATAAATAATAAAGTAAAGTACAGATACCCCAAAAAACTACTTAAGTAGTACTTTAAAGTACTTTACACCAATGCCGAAATTCTTAATCGAAAGGACTGATCTAGGATCAGCGGCCGATTGGAATTAGCAAATATGTAACTGAAAATATATATTTTTTGCAGAATGCAGATACCATGACAATTAAGATGTAAATGACTGCATATACAAATGTATAGATACAAATATGAGACCGCTGAAAAATGTATTATTTGTGAAATACATTTTTTCTCAGGAGCCACCATTATTGTTGTAACATCTCTGAAATCAGGGACGGAAAAGGAAGCGAGACATCGCACTATTTTTTACAGTCTATGCATCCCACTCCTTAATTTGTTTCTGTTTCAATAGAAGTCTATGGGCCTGTTCGAAATTGCATCCGTCTTTGCTGGAATCATTAAAACGTTGGTGAAATGATAACCACCATAACCAGAAGAGAGCGCTGTTATTTAGCAAACCCAAACCTCACTGACAGCAGTTGTAACCAATGACGTATATAAACCTTGGATTGATTTGGCCATGTTTTGTATTGGCGAGTATAAGGCTTTGAAACCACCGGTCGGCCATATTGGCCCTCCTAAGTAGGCCCGGTCCTCCATAAGAATGAATGGAATTCTACATTGTTTCAATTAACATTTTCAAGGACAAAACTGCATGCATTTAAGTATTTTTGTTGTTGTAATGGGGCCATTTAAAATTATAAACTTGGATTAGATAACACAACGTGCCAATGGAACACAGGAGTGATGGTTGCTGATAATGGGCCTATGAACGCCTATGTAGATATTCCATAACAAATAATCCGTTTCCAGCTACAATAGTCATTTACAACATGAACCATGTCTACACTGTATTTCTGATCAATTTGATGCTATTTTAATGGACCAAAAATGTGCTTTTCTTTCAAAAACAAGGACATTTCTAAGTGACCCAAACATTTGAACATAGTATATATATATATATATATATATATATATATATATATATATATATATATATATATATATATATAAATCATTGGTTGTAACTGATGGGATTCAATAAGAACATTCATCATGCAAAAACTGCATAGCTTAGAATCTTTGCTATATTTACATAATAGTAGGAAGTAATACCATGCCAGAGAATGACACATTTTTCTTTCTTTCTTCTTTTTTTTCAGGAGAAAACGTTTTTAGTGAATATGACAATAAAAATTGAATTTAAACCCATCAATCTTGGCATGGATACAATAACATAACGGCTTCAAAAATCAGTAATAGTAAAAGTAATGATAATTTACAAGTAAATTGCTTAATCATAATGGCATTACTAGGCTGTGGGTTTCTGTAGTCCAGTTCCCTCAAAACTACAGTCATGGCGCCTCTGAGCGACCAATAAGAGCGCAACATGTAGACTTGCATGGGACTCGGCTTCACACATCACGGGGAGGGGTGAATGGAATAGCAGACAGAAAGTTTTAGTACCACGGACTCAACATGAACTAAGGAGAAACTGGGACCATTGTACAAATATTTACAAATGCCTAGTGACCCACCGTGTCATATTTCTGCTGGCGTGAGTGTGTTTAGGCCTACCGAGCGGTAAGTTTTCTTCATTGACTTTCCCTGACCCATGTAATCGGTAATACCGTTATTTTCTGTTTTTGAAAACTAACGGCTCTGGATTTTCTCATGGAAACTATCAGTAACATTGAAGTTTCATCAATGATTTTTTATATTTTTTATATAATGTATGATTTTATTATAAACTGTAGGTTTGTTTTTGTGGGCAGGTGTAGGAGACTTGTCAATTTATTTTCAAGTTTTTTGAAATATGTTCTGAAATGACTAAGGTGGAATTTACAATTTTGCGAAATTCTGGTTGCTCAATTTTACTGCAACATTATCATATTTTGATGAGTTATACCAATGACTGTATGGGGTTGATACATTGTTACTGCTGACAGTGCTTCTCCTTGCTTCCTGCTTTGCAACTTCCTATGCAGAGAAGTTGATCTGAAAGAAGAAGTTGAACAAGCTTGATACGCAACATCATAAAATAAAATAGAATTAGTATAAGCATAACATATCATGATAGAGCATCTTATTTTGGCTAAGTTTACCAACATGAGATAATTATACATGCTACATTTAACATCCCTTACAAATCCATCTATTCTAATCTAAACAAATCTATTTTATTCTTCATTGATAATAGATAACTCGTGTTATGGAACAGCAAGTGAGCGATGAAGAAGAATCTCAACCTGTAGTCCTTAGAGAAGAGAACCGGAGGAGGAGAAGAAAGATGAAAGCCTTCACCTCCACCTTCTCCGTGGCCATGGATCAGATAGCCATCGAGTTCGTCCTCCCCACCACCACTAAGAGTAGCCGCAGCCCGGACACCTTGCTCCTGGAGGTGGCTGGGAACTGGACGGTGGAGCAGGTGAAAGCCCAGGTGTGGCTGAGGGTAGTAGCCACCAACCTGTGCCCCGAGTTCTATCAGAAGTACTCCCCTGACCACTGCATCCTGCTCTACCAGAAGAAGGGCAACTGGTGTGAGATCTACGATAAGCACCAGGTGTTTCAGACGCTGGACTGCATCCGCTACTGGAAAGGTAGAAGATTTTAGTCTTAAATCTTTCTTTTATACCCTTGCATTTTTTGTATATATTTTATTGTGAGGTGTATTGAGATGTTTTCATAAAGTTGTATTTGAATCTAAAGCTCTGAAGAAAGATGTGGGGAAGATCCACCTGACGTGCCGGCCTCAGCCCTCTGAGGAATCTACACAGTACCAGAGGTACCTCAACTACCTGATTGGCTACGACGTCACCGACGTCAGCAACGTGCACGATGACGAGCTGGAGTTCACCAGGAGGAAGCTCCTCACACCCCGCAAGATAGAGCTGGCCGACCGGGACCCCAAACTCTACTCAATGGACCCTTGGATCACATCCAAGCACCTCCCAGAGTACCTGCTCACCAAGGTATGTAACCCCTAACCTGGCTGCTCCAGGGGTGCAGCTCTGTGGGCGACCCTGTGCTGCTTGCCTGCTCCCAGCCTGTTCTGTATTGGGTGATGTAGCTGGGTACTGGGACAGCAAAAAATAGCCAATTTCCGTTGCCTCTGTATCATGGATCAATAAAGATTGAATAATATTTTATTCTAGGTGACCAACAGCCACATCCTGCTGGTCATTCACAGGAACAAGGCCAGCCAGACCATCAAGGTGTCCATCGACGACACGCCCGTCCAGGTGCTCCAGACCTTCTTTACCAAGATCTCCAATAAGAGGGCTCTGCTGGGAGTTCCTGAGGATGTGTGTGAGGCAGACTATGTCCTGAGGGTGTGTGGCAGGGAAGAGTATATCTATGGGAACCACCCGGTCAGGGACTTCCACTGGGTCCGACAGTGTCTGAAGAACGGGGAGGAGATCCATCTGGTCCTGGAGTCGGCTCCTAATCCAGGTCAAGACCTGGTCCAGAAAGAGGACTGGGCACAGGTGGATGACTGTACTGGAGTGGCAGGTAAGCTAGCATCAATATTCCCAAAGTAATCATATCAGAATATTTCACCAATAGATTACATTTTACAATATGCGCTTTTCATAAAGTTAACAAACTCCCCTAGGCCATAGAGTTGTGCCACAATAACCAATATTATAGCACATGATTTTCCTTTGGGGAATATTTATTTGATGATTAAGATGATTCATATTCCTCTGTTCCAACAGGCACCCATGAGCAGCTGACGATCGACGAGAAAGACCACGAGCGGGTCTTCACAATCTCTCTGTGGGACTGTCACAGGAAGTTCAGGGTTAAAGTCCTGGGCATAGACATCCCGGCCCTGCCGAGGAACCCTGAGCTGATTGTGTATGTGGAGGCCAGTATCTTCCATGGCCAGCAGCTCCTGGCTCAGGAGAGGACCTCCTCCAAGGCTTTCACTGAGGAGGTGCTGTGGAACACCTGGCTGGAGTTTAATATACGCATCAGAGACCTGCCCAAGGGGGCTCGCCTCAGCCTACAGGTAAACTAGGAAACCGTATAATGTTTTTTGGTTTAGTCTGGCAGCTGTATCTATATTTGCTTTAGCCAACATCTTTGTTGTGATCACGCTATTATTTCTGGGATTTTTTTTGTAGAATACCAGTATATTATTTGGAGAACATAGTATGAATCACAACTGAATTAAATGAATTGCAATTTAACTCTATTCTCTTTTCCCCTCTCCCCAGGTGTCCTGTGGGAAGGCCCAGACCCAGATCTCTAAGGGCACCTCCTCCTACCAGGACAACGGAGGATCCCCAGTTGGAGGTGGCAGCGGCAGCCATGATTGTAATAAGACTAAGAGTCGTCTGCTGTACTACGTCAACCTGCTGCTGGTGGACCACCGCTCGCTGCTGCGCCAGGGAGAGTTCATCCTCCACATGTGGAAGATGCCTGAGAAGACCGAGGACAACAGCAGCGTCAATGCAGACAAGCTGACCTCAGCCACCAACCCAGACAAGGCCTCCTCCATGGCCGTAGCCATCCTGCTGGACAAGTACTGCTACCCAGTGGCCCTGCCCAAGAGCAGGGAGGGCAAGGAGGCTGGGGGGGAGGGCCGGGAGGCTGAGGGAGGGGAGAGGGGGCAAAGGGAGATGCCTAACCACCTGAGGAAGCAGTTTGAGGTAATTGTTGAGACCGATCCACTGCACCCTCTCAGCCAAGAAGACAAAGAGCTGCTGTGGCACTTCAGAGAGGAGTGTATGCGTCACCCCAGGTAAGACTGACTGGCATGGTCATCTAATACTATATTACTGAATAAGTCATCTGAGTTTATAATACAGAAGCACTTGTTTCATCCCAATTCCATCTTTCTTGTTTTTATTTTAAATATGTTTTTCTAGAAGAGTATCACAGAGACCTTCCTGTGAATATGATTCAGTGCAATTTTTTATTTTTTTATTGAAATGTTGTAAAACTCCTTACTGTCTCCTCCCAGGGCATACCCCAAGCTGCTGGGCTCTGTGCGGTGGGGTAGACAGGAGGCTGTCCTGGCCACCCATAGGCTGTTGGAGAGGAGCTCTGTATGGGACCGTAGTGTGCTGGATGTGGGCCTGGCCATGCAGCTGTTAGACTGCCACTACTCTGACGCTCACGTCCGCTCCATGGCCGTACGCAAGCTAGAGACCCTGGGGGACGACGACGTCCTCAGGTACCTGCTGCAGCTGGTCCAGGTGAGTTAGTCGGACTTGATGGAACCAAAATTTGGCTGAGAAATGTCTGATGTGTTTCCGTCTTGGTTCTGTCAAGATTCGGTCTGTGCCATAGAGGAACCGAGTTTCGTTACACAGCCCTAGTCATGCAAGTTGACATTTTATTGTCATGACTCTTGTCCTGGAGGCAGAACAGAGCGATTTCACCAGAGCGATTTCACCTAAAGTCAAAATTGCCGATATTGTAAAAATTCATAAAAACAAACATTTGCTTTTTTGTTCTTAATTTAAGGTTAGGTTAACTCATTAGGGTTAGCAGTTTGGTTAAGGTTAGGTTAGGTTTAAAATCTGATTTTATGACTTTGTGACTGTGCTGGCTATAGTGACCTCTCTGCAGAGCTGCCACCAGAACAAGATTCATGACGAGAAAGACTAAGTAGCCCTAGTCATAGGTGGTTGGTCTACCTGTCTCTGAAGCACACATAAAAACAAAATAGCTGTTTCATACATTGACTAGAAAAAAATACAAGAACAACCTTTATAGACAAGGCTTCCTTTTTACCTGGTGTTTTCCCAGAAGGGAGCACCTGTGGGTGGTTTTACATGTGTCATTCGTCAGTGTAGAGTCAAATAAGCCATCTCTACTGTCAACAATGAGGCCTTAGTTAAACATGCAAAACAGTATGAGTATGAAAAAATCCCCAAACGGGAAGATACTTTATAATGTCGCATTACAGTTTACTGAAACATTTTGCTTGCATTTATTATGTGTTTACGTTGAGAGGAAAAATGCATATGTGTGCTCCTCTGTGTTTTTCAGGCTGTGAAGTTTGAGCCGTACCATGACAGTGCCCTGGCCAGGTTCCTGTTGAAGAGAGCTCTCAGGAGTAAGAGGATAGGTCATTTCCTTTTCTGGTTCCTGAGGAGTGAGATCGCCCAGTCCATGCACTACCAGCAGAGGTACGCTGTGCTGCTGGAAGCCTACCTCCGAGGCTGTGGAGAGGACATGCTGCAGGACTTCAGACGCCAGGTGGGTGAATAGCCTTAACCCCAGCCGTAAACAAGAGTACGGTGTGATGTGTGATCGGACACAGTAGGAGTGGGGAGTTCCTCCTCCGTACAATGTGACTGTAGGGCTTTGACGTCGTAGCCAATCAGGTAGTTGAGGTACCTCTGGTACTGTGTGGCCTCCTCCGAGGGCTGAGGCCGGCACGTCAGGTGGATCTTCCCCACATCTTTCTTCAGATACAACTTTATTAAAACATCTCAATACACCTCACAATAAAATATATACTGTACGCAAAATAATTGGAGGATTGAAAAGACAGATTTAAAAAGACTAGGTCGCTAAAGTGTCAGATAACGAGGATCTGAATAAAGAATAATCCAATTCGTTATCATCAACAGGTGGAGATGACAGAAGCCCTGCAGAAAGTCACCAGGGAGATCAAGGCCATGTCTGCTGAGAAATATGATGTTTCTGCACAAGGTGAGCCTGTCGCCTCAGGTCAACGTACCTCGTATAAGAGATCAAGATAAAATCATATAGAAAGGAATACGTATATGAATCCTGGTGGTCTGTTCAGTTGTGTTCCAGCTGCGTCAGAAGCTGGAGAACCTGCAGACGTCTGGGCTGCCAGAGAGCTTCAGAGTGCCCTATGACCCGGGTCTACGGGCTGGTGCTCTGGTGGTGAGTGGAATAATACCGATCCACCTCTATTCTACCCCCCTCTTATTTTCCTCCATGTCTCTTCTCGCTTGTCCCCATCCCTTTCTTCACCATCATTTCCTGTATCCTCCACTAATTGTATTCTTACTCCTCCATTCTCTCCTGTGTTTGACTGTAAACATGGGTCCCTCTCTTCAGATAGAGCAGTGTAAGGTGATGGCCTCTAAGAAGAGGCCGCTGTGGCTGCAATTTAAGAGGGCTGACCCCACCACACTGTCCAGTGACACCATCGGGGTCATCTTTAAGGACGGGGATGACCTCAGGCAGGACATGCTTATTCTACAGGTATGTGGGCTTGCTTTCTCAATGGGTTAGGCAAAACTGTCCACCAAATGTTCCATGAAAACGAATTGCTCCTCCTTTTAGATTCTGCTGATCATGGAGTCCATATGGGAGGAAGAGTCTTTGGACTTGTCCTTATTGCCCTACGGATGCATCTCTACTGGGAATAAAATAGGTATGTCAACTGACTTTACACTGTCATGATGTGTTAATAATAATATATTATAACATATATGCCATTTCTTATTAAATAAGCATTGTTCTCTATTCTCTTATTTTACTCTCTTATTTTCTCTCTCTCTCTCTCTCTCTCTCTCTCTCTTTCTCTCTCTCTCTCTCTCTCTCTCTTTCTCTCTCTCTCTCTCTCTAGGGATGATTGAGATAGTGAAAGATGCCACCACTATTGCCAACATCCAGCAGAGCGTTGTGGGAAGCACAGGAGCGTTCAAGGACGAGATCCTCAACCAATGGCTGCGGGACAAGTGTGTGAGCGAGGAAAAGGTAGCTGGCTATAGTTACTCCCACGGTGCTGCAGCGTCTCAGCTGTAGAGGATATAACTGCACTGCTAAGGAGGAAGGAAACACCCCTGCTACATTTCCTGTTACCCAGGGCTTTGTCTGCAGCACTATTCACGTATAGTCAGGCTGTGTAGGCTGAAGCAACTCCACATTTTCAGCTCTGCTATGTCTGTTTTTTAATTGGTCTGTTAGAAATATCCCCTTGCAGCAGAGTCACCATAGCTTTAGGGTGAAGGTATACCACAGAAGCTACCACAGCGCTAGCAGATAAATAGAGAAAGATGAAACACGGTTTGAGTCACTGTGTTCGCTCCAATGTTGTCTGTGGAAATACTCGAGCAGGGCTGGTTGTATGAAATGGCAGCTCACAAATGCTCTTCATTACCTCCACTCTGTGTCTCCATCACTTCCCCTCTCTCTGTCTCTCCCCTTCACTCGCCATCATTGTCTCTCCCTCTCTTTCGCTGTCTTTCTCTCTCTGTGTATCTCTCTCTGTCTCTCTCTCTCTCTCTCTCTCTCTCTCCTCCCTGTAGTTCCAGCAGGCGGTGGAGAGGTTTGTGTTCTCCTGTGGAGGGTACTGTGTGGCCACCTACGTGCTGGGGGTAGGAGACAGACACAACGACAACATCATGATCACTGAATCTGGTACCAGAGCTCTTCCTCATCTCCCTATAGCACAAACACAATACAGTACTTGGCGTTAAGTGGTTGCCAAAACATTAGGAATACATTCCACAATATTCTATATATGTGGATGAACCCATAGAAAGTTATTTTCTGTTCATCTGAATGTAGGCATTTGTTTCTGATGTATTGGGTGGTTTATCTATAACATTATTTTCCCCCTTTGATATATCTGCCCTCAGGTAACCTGTTCCACATAGACTTTGGCCACATACTGGGGAACTATAAGAGTTTCCTGGGTATCAGTAAGGAGAGGGTTCCCTTCGTCCTCACCCCTGACTTCCTCTATGTCATGGGCACATCAGGGAAGAAGAGCAGCCCACATTTCCAGAAGTTCCAGGTACTCAAATTAACGTGTTGTCCAACCAGTAAAAATACATATACACAAACTCGCTCGCACGCAAACACCCACACACACACATACACACTCACACTCACACACACTCTTAACTACAGTATTGATCTTCCAGGATGTGTGTGTGCGGGCCTACCTGGCTCTGAGGCATCACACCAACCTCCTCGTCATCCTGTTCTCCATGATGCTGATGACGGGCATGCCTCAGCTCACCAGCAAAGAAGACATCGAGTACATCCGCGAAGCGCTGACTGTGGGCCGGCCGGAGGAGGAGGCACAACGCCACCTGCTGGACCAAATAGAGATCTGCAGGGACAAGGGCTGGACCGTGCAGTTCAACTGGTTCCTACACCTGGTGCTGGGCATCAAGCAGGGGGTGGATAAACGCTCAGCCTAGGGTGCTCCCCGTATGGTGTCAATGGCTTAGTGGGCTGGCAACACCAGAGGGATGGGTTCAAATCCCACATGGGCCACATATGTGATAATTGTACGCCACTTTAGGTAAGATTACTATGTTGATTGAACGCCCAAATAAGGAGAGAGGGAGATATAGTCAGAGACCAAAGTCTGGATCTAAAAGTTTGTCAACCCTTCCTCAATGATGTAACCAGTTGTTCCAATGCATTGCCCATTGACTGTACCATGGACTGTATACAGTAACAGTCTTATTTTTGCACTTTCAAGATCAAAGCCTGATCTTACCATATGTTTATGAGTTATACATAAATATTGACTCCTGTTCCTCTGCTAATGCACTGCATCTGATTGTATCATCTGTTAATATAACATCCGACTTGCATGACTGATGGTGGCAATACCATAATAAACCTAATCATAGAGAAATATAGTTTTATATTATGTCCCATCGCTAGAGGTCGACATGCAAATGTTAAACTGAGTGACTCACCAACCTCGTCAGAGGAAGAGGTCTCTAGGAAACCAAAGGAAGCTTTTCCACACCCGGGTGAGTTCACATAAACCAGATATCAGAATTTCGGGTGTTTCATCGTGGAAGCAGTCAGTATAGTTTTACCATAAAATTACATTTCACTCATCAAGATGAAAGAGGTTGAGGATTAGGCGCGCAGTATCGAAGTAGGCTAGCTAGCTACTTAAATGCATATGAAATGTGTGCAGCACCACCCCATGTCGCCCGTGAAGCGTTTATGCGCAAGCCCAGAGCAATCCAATTATTGACATTGAAGCCAGTGAATCCCAGCTAACCCAATTCGAGCCAACTCAATTGTGCCTCTGTGTCCTGGATAGGTAGCCTCTCTCCATCTCAGGTCTTGGGGATGTGGATGCGGTTGCAGCTTCAGTGTCTGCAGCTGGACTCCGTACGTGTCCAGTGTCCTGGAGGCAGTGATCCGGAGGAGCTTTGGTCCTGATGGAGTACAGGTGCTGTTCACACGGGACAAACGCTGTTGACACGCCACGGAAAACGCATCCTCACAGCCCTGCAGGTGGAACAAAAAGCCCCACTAAAACCCGCTCTGGCTCTCAGGAAAAAAACTGCAGCTCCAAATTTGCTCCATTCATTAAAATCACAATTTAATACCCAACAGGTTTTTTTGACTACCTGAACCTACTATTTGGTTTTGAAGCATAGAAACCAAACCATATGGTTTGAATGAAAAATACTTTAATGAGCATGAAAAGGTGAATGTAAGAAGCGCTCAATTTCAAATAGACAACATGTCATATTAAACAGCATATAAACACGAAATAGGTCAGCAGCCAGACAGGGAGCCTAAGAAGGAATGAAAATGAATTATTCATGCAATATTAAAAATGTTTCAAGGCTATAGCCTACAAAGAAATGCATTGTGAAGCATTTTTGAGTGCAACACACAGCTGGTAGGGAGTCAGGGACATTAAGCACTCAGCATTTTAACAACAGTTTGTTTTATTAAATCATAATAGTCTAAATTGCACATATAAGCTGTGACACTTAGAATTAAATACACACTAAAATGAAAAATGCCTTATTAGGCTCAGTCTAGAGTTCCTTTGAATTCATTTTTAGAAACACCATTGTTTGACCAGGGTCTGTGGCTTCAGGCTCATGTGATGGTGCCTCTAGAGCAGGGCAGCAATGGAGAATATCCTCTCCAAGCTTGCAGAGCCACTGGGGTTGCTAAACACCCTTATGGCCACTCTTGACAAGCTGGGCAGGGATGCAGAGTTGTTATTTTTTTATTCTATTGGTAAGCCTAAAGGTTTTTAGGCAAATAACCCAATCAAAATGGAAAGTGCCTTGAAAGTTGGAATATGAAAATCAATAATGGCCTATTGTATAGATAATCTAACAAAAATGAAGGAAACTTTTATGAGGTCAGATTTTTTGTGTATAAATACTTTGCTACAATGAAACTTAATTAGCTACTCACCTCATTCCCTTCTTTTAGCATGGGCACGTAGTAATAAGTACACCATCATGCTTTCAGGATATGTGTCATTTCAGATTCTGCAATGATTCTTTAGTTGTGGACATTACATCACCACACTCCCTTTCTTGCTCTTGGTCCTCATCTTTGTAATTCACCTTGATTTTGCACCTGTGTGTTTTATCAGTTTCTTTACGAAAATATTTAGCACACCATGACAGTAGCTAAAGTAAGGGGCTATAGCAGCACACAAGTAGACTACAAATGCATGCTGTGCCAGGAATGCCCAGAGCTCGTGAAGTGAGTGCTATTGGAGCAAAATTGGAGCGGGTGAGAAGGCCGATGCTCTAGCCTTTGGGAATCTCGCTCCATGCTCCAGTCAAATTGGGCACGCTCCAGCTCCGCCCACATACTCTGACACACACACACACACACACACACACACACGTTCACACTTACAATACTTTGTGAAATCTGTGTGTGTGTGTGTGTGTTTGTGTGTGTGTGTGTGTGTAGGATGGTGGTGGAGGGTGTGAGGAGACACAGCTCGGTGACAGGAGACGGCTCCCAGACCTTCGTCCTGCTGCTCGCCTCATTGCTACGGGGGATACAGAAACACACCCGAAAATCCTCCCGGGAAGGTGCCAAGCGTTTGGCTGAAGCTCTGCTGGCCTTCGGATTGGACGAGCTCAGTGATGTTATCACTGTTGGAGTGGCTCCACCTGGCTCCTCCCGTTCAGACACACACACCCCAGGACAGACAGATACACCCACTCTGTGCCACCTACTCAGTGCTTTCCTTCACACCCGGATCAGCCCTACTCATGTGGAAATCATCAGCCAACTGAACTGTGAGCTGCTCTCCCATTGGAGTTGCCATGGCAACTTCGTAAATGAACACTTCCCTGCTCTGCACACAACAGTATCAGGCTTCCTATTGGCTGTTCCAGTCTGCTGGAGGGCCAGGTCATACATGCAGATTTATCTACACCCTTCCCATTCTGCGACCATGGACCAATCAGGACCCTTGCAGTGACGGAACGCCTGGAACCCAGCCTACAGATTGGTGGAACTGTACTGGAGCTGGGTGGGGCTAATATAGGGATAGAAAGTGTGTGTGTGAGATCAGGGCGGGGGTTAGACAGTGTGTGTGTCACCCTACAGCATCTAGGAGTGTCTCTGCTCCTCTCATCAGTCAGACAGTCGGAGGCCTTCCTGGCTGCAGTGGGGAGGTACGGTGTGTGTGTGTTAGAGTGTGTGTGAAGACAACCTTACCTTGTTCTCTGTGCTCAGTGGAGCCCAGCCTGTCTCAGACTGGGCCGTGATTGGACAGGAACATGTTGCTACGGTGACCTTCTGCCGGCCGCTGGTGCTGGGAGCTCACAGGTATGGTTACAGGATAGTTACACACGCGCACACACATACACACTATGCTAATTATGTGGTTTTCTCTCTCTCCCAGGTTCGTCAATGTGGGGTTTCCTAAGGCAGAGGACAGGGGCAGACCCCACAGGGCCTGGCGGAACAGAGTGTATGTGCTGTACGAGATGCTCTACACATGCTGCATACTACTACCTGGGGGCCCAAACACAGGACTAGAGCTACAGAAAGAACCGCTTACACACACACAGACACACACACAAACACACACACAGACGTGATGGAGCCTTGTTGTGTAATTTCCGTGGGCAGGACTTTTGACTTCCTGTTACACCACACCCTCCGTCAAACACAGACACGCACACTCCGTCAAACACAGACACGCACACTCCGTCAAACACAGACACACACACTCCGTCAAACACAGACACGCACACTCCGTCAAACACAGACACGCACACTCCGTCAAACACAGACACGCACACTCCGTTAAACACAGACACGCACACTCCGTCAAACACAGACATGCACACTCCGTCACACTTGGACACTCCTGCCGCCTCGGGGATGTTAGCAGAGGCCCTACTGAGTGTGCCCAGACAGATCTACTCCCACAATCCTCGGCGCTACCTTGAGGCTCTCGCACACACACTCAGCTGCATACGTAACCATGGTAACTCTCAGGACCCGCTGGAGACAGTGCTGTTCTGGTAGTGGATGGTTCTAATATGGTCCAGGCTGACACTAGGTCAGGGTCTATGTCTGGGTCGGGTAAAGGAGGTGACAGTTTGGTCAAGCTCTGGCTCTAGTTCAGGTGTGGAGTCCTTTATGTATCATCTGATCCTGGCTGTACAGTGTCTCAGGAGTCTAGTGTCTGTGGACACTGTACTACTACGCTAATACCTCACACACCTGTCAGAGAGAAGAGGAGTAGGGTGACGACTGAGAACTCATACTTGATTTTATTTCATTGTTCATCCAAAAGTATTGTATTCAATTCTTGAAAAAGTAATCTCCTTGTGTAGTATGTCTTTGCATATGCATTTCTATGTTAATAAATCCGATTGGATTAAATGGTTATATTATGTTGTTACAGCGACTGAACAGACTTTATCCTTCATCGCCTCTCTGCTCCACTGTGGAGGAGAAAACACTCTGCCCAACTCTCCCTTTTTCTTATTAATTAACTTCTATGGAGGTCAGTTGCTGTATTTAGGTATCAATTAAAAATGGAATCTCCTTGTGAAATAATTGTTCACAGTGTAGGCCTACATGGGACAATTGTTATGCAAAAAGGAAACTACTATGCTAGACTGTCAATATGCATGACGAAATATTGGGAATAATGTACATCTGATGTGAATTTTGAGTGGTAAAATCACAGAGTTTCTTAACATTCTGTTCTGTCTGGTAAAACGATGCTCCCTTGAGATGGAGTGGTGACTGATCTGCTCACTCTTCTATTTCTATGATTCTGCGTGCGCAATCTCTAGATGGTTGGTTGTCATGGATACCTGGGTCACATGCGTGGGTTTCCCGAAGCCAGCAGCAAAATGATGCGAGCTAGCTAGCTAGCATTGTTACTGCCATTTTCATTCAGATTTCATCAAAAGGCGGTAGCTAAGTTAGCAAGCTATAGCTAGCTACAGATGAACATACATTGAGAATGGGTATAACGCCAACAACATTTGTTGCAAAAGGCTGTGTTTGGGAACGTATTATTCAAGTGAGCTGTCAACCCTTACAAGCCTGAGCTGGAATATCATTTTTTTTTAGATTCAGAAAATAGCCACCGGTGTTTGTATTATTTGCCTGACTCTTCAAAGACCGATTAGAAATGAGTATTGAAATCCCAGACGGATTGACGGAGCTGTTGCAAAGCTTTACAGTGGAAGTGTTGAGGAATCAGCCAGGAGACCTTCTGGACTTTGCCTTGCAGTATTTCATCCAACTGAAGGAGAATCAGAGAGGATCCGCCTTTGACAATGCCCGAGATTCGGCTAACGGTCGACCTGGCGATAATGTTAGCAGTGGAAGATCGGTCAATTTTGCCGAGGAGACAATGCAACTTGATTCGGAAGATGATGATGAGGAGGAATTCGTAGGTAGCTAACCTCACCGTTCTGCTAGAAAAGTCAGTACTGCCTGTGTGATGCTGCTAACCTTGATAGCTAGCTAGCTAGCTAACGACGTTACGGTGGCAGCCACTGAGAAAGTCAAGCTCGCTAACGTTTTGCTACTACGATGCTTTAGTTAGAGTAGTCAGCCCAGCTGACGTTAGCTACTGACCATTTTACCATGAATCCCTCGTGGACAGAGGGAAGTGACAGCTTTCGCGATAACTTTACTTCTGGGTAACAGATGCCAGGCCAAGAAAAGGCAATTGAACTCTAATCTCAAAGGGAAATGCCCATCTAGCTACCATCCCAAAACCTCGAGTAACCCCCATTGTTTACTTTGGCCGGCAGTGGAGTGGAAAGAATGTTCTGAAAGTGTCCGTGACTATCCTGACCTGTGTGAGCATCAGTAGCGTTAGCTAGCTGATTCATTCCATGTTAGCTAGCTAACGTTAGCTGAAAACAATCAACAGTGATTTTAGATCAGAATACTCTCTCTATATGTCAAGCCAGAACATTGTTACATGGTTATATCATAGTAAAATACACCTCATCTTCATGTAACTTTTTTTTATTAGCTCCAGTGATCAACAGATTCTTGAGAAGATCTTCAGGTAAGAAGGTTTGATATTCTAGCTATGTCCTTTGTATGTTGCATCCACAGAAGTACCCACTTTTCCACTGTTTTCGACATAGTGACAGGAAATGACATCTGAAGTGTGTGTTTGATGGGCATAATGATATCCTCTCAGTGGCTGGGACTATTGATCCAGTCAGAGCAGCAATTGCTGCTGTCATCACTATCACATGTGTGATCCTGCTACAGTACTATTAACATAAGTGTCTGTCTGCTAGCCAGAGGGTTTTCAATGCACACAATACTCAAGTATCAGGAGCAGTCTAGAGTTCAGCTTGTTCACCTATAGAGACATGACAGGCTTAAACAATGCTGTGTGAAATGGATTACACTGCAGATTATGTGACCACCTTGGTGTGGTTGGAATCACTCTTGGTATCCTGAGTGAAATCTGAAGGAGGCACTCAAGTGTAATGTGATGACTCTTGCTCCTCTCCACAGTGTGTGCTGAAGCATTCAACCCTGATGAGGAGGAGGAGGACAAAGATCCCAGGGTAAAATCACTTAACCTCCATCACTATGGGGTTGACCTCTAACCTTTAACCTCAAGTTAGCTAATGATGTGATGCCGCTGGTCCACTGCAAACCATCGTTGATGGTTTAGGTTGAACGTTTGTGTATTTATCAAGAACAAAATAACGTTTCAGCATAAGAAGTCAGATGCTGAGTGAAACAGGGAGAGAAGGAGATTAGATGACTGTCTGCACTCTGTACTTGAACCTGATACAGTAGCTATAATAATACATGCTAATTATGGCTCTGCTCTGCTCTCTTCCAGATCACCCATCCTAAAACCGACGAGCAGAGGCACAGACTACAGGAGGCCTGCAAAGACATTCTGCTGTTCAAAAATCTAGACCCGGTAAAGTGAAGTGGGGTGGAAAGACTATAGGTTAAACAAATGCATTGAGGAAAAGTCAACAAAAACTGTATATGGATGCTGCTGTGTGCCGTGTCACTGAAATATCTCTGTGGTTGTGTTAATAGGAGCAGATGTCCCAGGTACTGGATGCAATGTTTGAGATGTCAGTGGAGGCTGGCGAACACATTATAGACCAGGAGGACGATGGGGACAACTTCTATGTTATTGAAAGGTAGGACTTCAGATTCATCAAGGCATTGTAAACAGACGAGACAGTCTATGCAGCACTTTTTGATCCCAGGGACCATATCCACAAAGTTTCTCAGAGTAGAAGGGCTGTTCTAGCATCAGTTTTGCCTTTTAGATCATGATCAATATTATTCTATGGCCAGATCCTAGGTCAACACTCCTGCTCTGCGATGCTTTGCTGATACTGGCGATGATGGGTCTGAAATCGCATCCTATTTCCTGTATTATGCACTACTATTTGCCAGAGTTGGGTGCGATATAAGATTTTCCCATATAATTAATACTTATGCAATGAATGAATGTATCATTATGATGTTGCCTTCTTTCCCAGAGGGACCTTTGACATCCTGATGAAAGCAGACAGAGTGGAGCGTGTGGTGGGTTCCTATGACAATCAGGGCAGTTTTGGCGAGCTTGCCCTGATGTACAACACACCCAGGGCTGCCACCATCATCGCCACCTCTGTGGGAGCCCTCTGGTGCATGGTAGGTTTAAGGCTTCAGGGTGAACCAGTGGATTGTCCTGTAGCTGAAATGGATGAGAGGATGTGTAGGTAGGCTGTTACGTACTGTAGGTTTGAATGGTAGACTATGCCACCCACCGGTAGATTGAGGAGTGAATTACAGAAGTGATGCCTAAAGCAAAACATGCCAACACTCCCTGGGTTGTCTGAAGGCATCAGCCTACTCTCTTGAGATCATAATCTTAACCATTACGGGACAAAACGGTAAACTGGCCCCAGATGAGTGTTGAAGCAACTTAATTACTGGAGTAACCATGTAATGTGGTGTTTGGTTGAAATGATCTGAGGCCTGTGATGTTGTATGCACTCCAGGACCGACTGACGTTCAGGAGGATCATAGTAAAGAACAACCACAAGAAGAGGAAGATGTACGAGGCTTTCATCGAGTCACTGCCCCTGCTCACATCCCTACAGGTAACAACTGTGATCTCTATAGGTTGTTATCAATAAACCTCTCTGTTTATTTATTTTGTATTTCACCTTTATTTAACCAGGTAGGCTAGTTGAGAGCAAGTTCTCATTTGCAACTGCGACCTGGCCAAGATGAAGCAAAGCAGTTTGACACATACAACAACACAGAGTTACACATGGAGTAAACAAAACATAGTCAATAATACAGTAGAACAAAAGAAAACAAAAAGTCTATATACAGTGAATGCAAATGAGGTAAGATAAGGGAGTTAAGGCAATAAATAGGCCATGGTGGCAAAGTAATTACAATATAGCAATTAAACACTGGAATGGTAGATGTGCAGAAGATGAATGTGCAAGTAGAGACACTGGGGTGCAAATGAGCAAGATAAATAAATACAGTATGCTGTTTACAGATGGGCTATATACAGGTGCAGTGATCTGCACTGACAGCTCTGACAGCTGGTGCTTAAAGCTAGTGAGGGAGATGTGAGTCTCCAGTGTCATGGCAATTTCCTGTATTACCAAATGATGAGAGAGCAAACCACACACCAGTCAGAGTTATTTAAACTTCATCTTTAATTATATGAGCTTCACCATAGCCCTGTGACTCAGATCAATTCAGTGTCTACAAATGAATTCTGAGATTGCTTACAAAAGAATACTTAGTATCTTTTACAGCCAAGATACACCCCTCTCAACTCACATGACGAACCACAGATCTTAGGAACATCACAAAGGGACTTTTACTTGAGAGAGGAGTATCCCATAGCCAGATAGCATTAGCTAGAAATTATCGTTCAGTTTGGTCTCTAAAACGAGATTCTAATCTCGTTCGTGGTACTTCATAGTACCAAAACATTACCTCACTATCTGGAATGCTCTTTAGGCTTTATTGGCCAAAGATATCGTAAATCTCCTCTGTCAGTGCGATCTCATAGAGGCCCATCCTCAGTGGAACACACACACACAATATTCTAATGCAATACAAAGATTATAAAATAATCTTACAAGCACGATAACATAATCTTGCAATTTTCCACAACATCTCCCCATCACATGGTTTAACAGATACATTCACATTGGAAGACACTGTTCAATTCTGACTTCTCTCTTTCTGATATTCTGCATATTACCAGACATGTAAAGGGCAAGTATGACCTCTCCCCTCTCTGGGCCCCAAGTGACTTTTCCCTAGAGAAGAAAGGAAAATGCAACTGCCAACAGTATAGTCCAAAATAAGACATTCTAATGACAAGTATAAAGTAAAGAAAACATTCATCTATTGTTACCTAACTAATTCTGATTCAGCTACGACACCAGCTTCAGAGATTTTTGCAGTTCATTCCAGTCATTGGCAGCAGAGAACTGGAAGGAAAGACGAGCGCGTGCTACGAGTGGGTGCTGCTATGGTGACCAGTGAGCTGAGATTAGGCGGGGCTTTACCTAGCAGAGACTTATAGATAACCTGTAGCCAGTGGGTTTGGCAACGAGTATGAAGCGAGGGCCAACCAACGAGAGCGTACAGGTCGCAATGGTGGGTAGTGTATGGGGCTTTGGTGACAAAACGGATGGCACTGTGATAGTCTGCATCCAGTTTGTTGAGTAGAGTGTTGGAGGCTATTTTGTAGATGACATCATCGAAGTCGAGGATCGGTAGGATGGTCAGTTTTACGAGGGTATGTTTGGCAGCATGAGTGAAGGATGCTTTGTTGCGATATAGGAAGCCAATTCTAGATTTATTTTGGATTGGAGATGCTTAATGTGGGTCTGGAAGGAGAGTTTACAGTCTAACCAGACACCTAGGTATTTGTAGTTGTCCACATATTCTAAGTCAGAGCCGTCCAGAGTAGGGATGCTGGACGGGTGGGCAGGTGCGGGCAGTGATCGGTTGAATAGCATGCATTTAGTTTTACTTGTATTTAAGAGCAGTTGGAGGCCACGGAAGGAGAGTTGTATGGCATTGAAGCTCGTCTGGAGGTTAGTTAACACAGTGTCCAAAGAGGGGCCAGAATTATACAGAATGGTGTCGTCTGCGTAGAGGTGTATCAGAGAATCACCAGCAGCAAGAGCAACATCATTGATGTATACAGAGAAGAGAGTCGGCCCGAGGATTGAACCCTGTGGCACCCCCATAGAGACTGCCAGAGGTCCGGACAACAGGCTCTCCGATTTGAGGTCCTGTAAGGTGAGGTGCAGAAAGGTGCAGAGCGTTCGATTTGCCTGCTGGGGGGCAAGGAGACCCCCAGCACCGCTAAAACCATTGACAACTGCGTGCCATTTTCAAGGGATTGTCAAATAAATGACCATTAGTTGAGTGAATAATAATCAGCTCCTGGAGAACAAGTCAGAACTACTAATTTGGGATTATTCCACGTAAAACTGGAACATCTCAGAGAGGGATGCTGACTGAGTGACACTTGATAATGCATTAGTAGCACAGTCCTAACACTTTGCATTATATAGTATATACAATGCATAATGGTATACACCGGTCAAAAGTTTGGGGTCACTTAGAAATGTCCTTGTTTTTGAAAAGAAAAGCACATTTTCTGTCCATTAAAATAACATCAAATTGATCCGTAGTCAGTAGACAATAGTCATTTATAACATTAACAATGTCTAGACTATTTCTAATCAATTTTATGTTATTTTAATGGACAAAAAAGTGCTTTCTTTTAAAAAACAAGGACATTTCTAAGTGACTCAACTTTTGACCGGTAGTGTATATCTAAATGTGTTTATCTCCCATCTGTAGAGCATTATAGCAGCTATCACAACTGTTCTCTCGTGTCCTGACAGGTCTCTGAGAGGATGTGTGTGGTGGATGTTCTATCCTCCAAGACCTACACTGATGGAGAACAGATTATAGCTCAGGTAATTCTCTCTGTCATTATCCCTGTATTTGGAGAAAGTCCATGTAAAATGTCAGAGGTGCTACTCAAATGACTAACTAACTGTTGTTGTTCTGCCAGGGGGCCACAGCGAACTGTTTCTACATAGTAGAATCTGGTCAAGTACGAATAACAATGAATACGAGCAAGGTAAGGCTTGCTTCTGGATGCTCTACCGTTATTGAAACGGTTGATACGTAGTCATGGACATGTTAATATGTCTGGAGTTAGTGTCAACAGGTTCAAATGAGCTGAAAGCACCGTTACCGAGCGTGTCAATGGCACAGTTTGTTCTATTGAAAGCACTATATGTCTTGTGTTGTCTGACTGTCTGTCACCCCCAGTTGAAAAAGGAGGAGGGAGAATGGGTGGAAGAGGAGGTGGAGATTGCCATGTGCACCAGGGGACAGTACTTTGGAGAGCTGGCTCTGGTTACCAACAAGCCCCGGGCTGCTTCAGCGTACGCTGTAGGAAACGTCAAGTGTCTAGGTAAGTAGATAAAGACTGCAATCAGCTGGAGGAGCACTGCACTCCAGGAATTGTATCATTGTCAATACTCATGCTCTCTAGTCTAGATGATATCCAATAGCCTTGCTTCGTTAGCTGCAGCTGATATGGCTGTCCTTGTGTTTTTGTTTGTGTGTGTGTTTGTGTGTTCTAGTGATGGACGTGCAGGCGTTTGAGCGTCTGCTGGGCCCCTGCATGGACATCATGAAGAGGAACGTCGTCAGCTACGACGAGCAGCTGGCCGCGCTGTTCGGAAGTAACACTGGCATTCACGACAACGACACGGCGTGATAGAATACACTCGGCAAAGACAGCTGAGATGGGATGTTTTTTTATAACAAGGGACTCCTAGACTCTCCCGAGGGGCCAAATACTCCTGGTACTGATCTAGAGGTTGGTTCATACTGCAAACTCATACTTCATATGAGATGAATCCCATTTGTATAGTTTTAGTATTTTTTGTATGATACATGAACATAGTGGTGTTTGTTAATAACCTTCAGATTCATTCCTGGCCTTATATCCAAATGGTACATATGAAGACACACTTCTATCAGGTTTGTCTAATAGATGAATTACGTTACGGCTTTTGATTCAAAATGAAACATTGGGGTCATCTATTGTCCAGCATTGAACCTTCCCTCACGGAAAAACACTTTAAAAAGACGTTGCTATTTTTGTTGTTGTTTGCCTATAAATGTTACCACAAGCATATGAATTCATAATGACATTAGATTATACTTGGTGTTTCTTATCTCCCAAGTGTATTAGCTACTTTTTAGAGTAACATTTTAGTCTGGACAATTTATGTCCTATGAAAACAACAGTTTTTGCAGAGGAAGAAATCAACATAGAGCTAGTGGTATATTTCAGTGTATCTTTCACTTGTAGTTGTCAACTTATGTTTGATTAAATTGAACAATGCATATTGTAATTGAAGTTTAATAGTGCTGTAGTCCTGAGTTAAGCATTTATGATCTAGTTGGTAAAGAGCATTAATTAATAGCCAATAATTTGTCAAACTAACATATTATATTTGTTAAATCAAATGGGACATTGACACAACTTGGTGCTCTGTAGCAAAAAAGGGCAGTATTTCCTGACGAATCAATGTGAAGTTGGTCTAAACAGAGCCAATTAATTCATGGACTGTGTTGCTTACTTCATTTTTTTTCACTAGTTATTGTGTTATAAGCTGTTGATAAATTGTCAGCGGATGTTTCTTAGACACAGTGTCTTTTCCCATGTGATTTTTGATGTATCCGTGGGTGTTTTGGAGAGCTGATTCTGAGCTCAATATTTCCAACAGGTGAAACAGACAGGGTGTCTTCATAAGGGAAATATCAGATAGGGAAATTCTCTTAGCATTTTGCATATTGCTGCTAGACCTACGTTTGGTACATAGTGTCTTTGGTACAGTCTGTTAAGAAAGAAAATATGTGTTGTTTTTGTCATTCACGCACTGCTCTCCTTAATAGCTTAGTACTGTATTTGACTTTTTGAACCAGAGATTTCATAAATGTCATTATTCTAACCTGCCAATACATTTGTCAGATAGATGTTCAACCTTCAATGCAAGTGAATCTCTAAACCAGTTTTATCAGTCAACTGAAAGGATTTATCTTGCCTACCTCTGCACACAATTACCTATGCCAACAAACAGGTATCTGCCATTCCTTGTTTCATGGTGTTAATGTTTGTGTTCTGTGTGTAAAAACAGAGTTCAGTTTGTTTCATTGAATCTGTTTTTAAAGTTTCCACACCGACACTTGCTTTGCAGTTTTCCCCCTTTTTCTTGTTATATTGTTACAATACGCCTAATTTCCTGATTATTTTCAGTATCTTAACTGTTATTTGAATTTCCATTGCAATAAACTTAGGTTTTGTATAAATAATTGAACATTTGCATTTTTTTTACTGTTGGAAAACCTTTTAAAAACGTATCTGGTGTGTATATCACACAGGTAAAAGCAAACAGCAAATGCATGCATGTTTACAAACCTTTTATCAAAGACAGTCTGTGCCTTTTATTTTTGACTGGCTTTGTGTGCCAGTCCTTGACATTGTAGTCAAAACTGTTACCAAACTTCATACAGTATAAAAACTACAATAGCTAGTTGCACGAAGTCGTCCAATTAGAGCCATCTCTGAGAGATGAGGGACATGGATTACAGCCAAAAGGAACAGCGCAAACAAATATGAGGGTGTATTTACTTAGTGAATAACCAATTACCAAGAGAGAAGCCATAGATTGACGTCTGAAGCCACCAATAATGTTTGCGAAAAAGAATAATATTTATCTCTCACTTGATGGCGACTGTTTTGGTGAGTTGCAAAGAAAGTTTATTAGAAATACTGTAGACAGAGTTTATTTCAACGAAATTAATAAATAAATAGCAGAACCTTAAAGGTGCATAGGAAAAAAGCGAAGTTGGGATTGCCTTCTTCAGTTTCGAATGACATGTCAGATCGCACACAAATTTCATTGTTGGCGTTTAGTTTTCTTACCAGCTTGAGCAAGAGACGAATGCATAGGCTCTTTCATTCTTTAATTTCATTGTATACAAATATTAACATTTGCTCCACGTGACATGTTTTTGTCTTTTATGCTTCCGCATATAGCACAAGGTCCAATACTTGTCGATTTTTAAACGGTGTTTTCTGTCAACTCGACACTTCTGTGTTTTGACTAAGCCTTGGCCAAATTAGGTTGCGTTTTCCAAATCAATGGGATCGTGTATTACTATGTAATCATTTCGTTGTTAACCAAATCAACCGGCAGTAATATAGTTAGCTGTCGATGCCGTGTATAACTTATTTGTGAGATATTTCCGTGATTTTAACTTATGCGAGTGAGTTATCATCGTCCTTTCACGGTATTGAATGAATGAGCGCAAATGCGCATGCGCGAGGTCCCGAACGTTTATAAACAAGGCCTGCATCACATGACGCTGTTGCGAAATTGAATGGAAAAAGTTATCTCACTAATTTGACTCATTATGATGGTGCGTTGTTTATACAATTATATGAGTGTTACTTTTTCTTGTTATAGCTGCAATTTCCACCACAAATGTTGACAAATGGCATAGGCGTAATTGGTTCTGCATAAGAAAAATCCCCCAGCCCCCCCATCCATCCCTTCCTCATCGCACCCCCTTTTTTCCCACTTCAACGCCCCTTTCCAATTTTATACACCAGGGTACACTGTCCCGCGAAAGTCCCGTAAAATCATCCTATTGTCCCGCATTTGGGTTTTTTAAATGTGGTCCCCCTAGTAACACATACCAGTTTTATTGTGCTCACGTTCAATAACATTGTTAATAAAACGTTAATGAATGAATGGATTGTGTGTTTGTGTCCAGTCAGATGACCTAAAGAAGCATTATAACATGGTGTGGGAAATTAAGAGTCCTCTGAGCAGCAGCAGTAGTATGTTGGATATCCCAGGGCCAGGGCCAGAGGCAGGTAGAGACCAGGGATTGGTCCTGCTCCAGTGTGAAGAACAGCTGCCCTCCTCCCCCGGATGCCCCACCAGTGACAGCCACATGGAATACGGTAATCATAAGCCAATGTCATGATTATGATGTGATTATAGATGTGCAATGTAGGCTATGCTTTATACAGGTAAATATTATGGTAAATTATTACCCTATTTTTAAATTATAAAGCACCTTTTGTACATCATTAAGCAGAGTGATACAAATACATAATTCCTGATTTACTGTGAAACATCATGCTTTTAGATCTCTGTTCATTCTAGCTATTCTGTTGACATATTTAACCCCTTAAATGAACTCTGATCAACCTAGTTATTACATTTCTGTAATTTCCCCTTAGATGACCTCCCGGAGCTGGAGGAGGTGGAGGAGGACCAGACAGCCCCCACCGTGTTTCAAGTGGGGGCAGGGGTGTCCCATCAGGAACGTGACGGACACACACAGACTCATACGGCCGGGCCCCTGGACACACACTGGCTCACACAGCTAGCTCACATCGCCACAGGCCCCCAGAGTCCCCTACTACAGGGTTCCACTCAGGTCGTCAGGTAGGGTTGTTACTGTACCACACACACACACACACACACACACACCTGCTCCCGTTTTAATACTTCATAACTGTCCATTTTGAACTACCCCAGGTCAACTCCCGTCCACATCTTTGGCACCAGTAGCAACCTCCATTCCTACGCACGGCCTCCCCACACCCGGCCTCCCCACACCCGGCCTCCCCTGACCTCCAGCAGCCTGCCCTCTAGAGGCCAACACAGGGAGCGCAGCAGGCGAGTCAGGGTAAGAGCTATAATTTATTTATTTATTTTATTTAGGTATGTCAGTTAAGAACTAGGCAAGTCAGTTAAGAACAAATTCTTATTTACAATGAGGGCCTACCCCGGCCAAACCCAGACGACTGGGCCAATTGTGCGCCGCCCTCTGGGACTACCAATCACGGCCGGATGTGATTCAGCCTGGATTCAAACCAGGGACTGTAGTGCCGCCTCTTGCACGAGATGCAGTGCCTTAGACCGCTGTGCACGTTATGCTACACTACATTCATGCTGCACTGGTGGCAACACTGGACCAGTGCAGCAAACGCACTGCTTTTACTGAGAATATTAAGTGGATCGTCTTTCCCCATGAATTAGAAATATGGAGTTGTTTGAGAGTGAAAGTTATCTAGCTAACTAACTGATCCTGCTTTGGTGATAATCCCCTCTGATCTCTCTCCTCTCTACAGGTCAGTAGTGAGTGTGAGTCTGCTGTGTCCTGTCACTCCTCTGTGTCTGATGACGAGGACATGGGCTGGAGCCACTCCTGGCCACCTACTGCTTGGCACTGCTTCCTCAAAGGTACACATATATATATACACACAGTATATTACAAAAGTGAGTACACCCCTCACATTTTTGTAAATATTTGAGTATATCTTTTCATGTGACAACACTGAAGAAATGACACTTTGCTACAATGTAAAGTAGTGAGTGTACAACTTGTATAACAGTGTAAATTTTCTGTCCCCTCAAAATAACTCAACACACAGCCATTCATGTCTAAACCGCTGGCAACAAAAGTGAGTACACCCCTAAGTGAAAATGTCCAAATTGGGCCCAAAGTGTCAATATTTTGTGTGGCCACCATAATTTTCCAGCACTGCCTTAACCCTCTTGGGCATGGAGTTCACCAGAGCTTCACAGGTTGCCACTGGAGTCCTCTTCCACTCCTCCATGACGACATCACGGAGCTGGTGGATGTTAGAGACCTTGCACTCCTCCACCTTCCGTTTGAGGATGCCCCACAGATGCTCAATAGAGTTTAGGTCTGGAGACATGCTTGGCCAGTCCATCACCTTTACCCTCAGCTTCTTTAGCAAGGCAGTGGTCGTCTTGGGGTCGTTATCATGTTGGAATACTGCCCTGCGGCCCAGTCTCCGAAGGGAGGGGATCATGCTCTGCTTCAGTATGTCACAGTACATGTTGGCATTCATGGTTCCCTCAATGAACTGTAACTCCCCAGTGCCGGCAGCACTCATGCAGCCCCAGACCATGACACTCCCACCACCATGCTTGACTGTAGGCAAGACACACTTGTCTTTCTTTATGCTCCTCACCTGGTTGCCGTCACACACGCTTGACACCATCTGAACCAAATAAGTTTATCTTGGTCTCATCAGACCACAGGACATGGTTCCAGTAATCCATGTCCTTAGTCTGCTTGTCTTCCACAAACTGCTTGCGGGCTTTCTTGTGCATCATCTTTAGAAGAGGCTTCCTTTTGGGACGACAGCCATGCAGACCAATTTGATGCAGTGTACGGCGTATGGTCTGAGCACTGACAGGCTGACCCCCCACCCCTTCAACCTCTGCAGCAATGCTGGCAGCACTCATACTTCTATTTCCCAAAGACAACTTCTGGATATGAAGCTGAGCACGTGCACTCAACTTCTTTGGTCGACCATGGCGAGGCCTGTTCTGAGTGGAACCTGTCCAGTTAAACCGTTGTATGGTCTTGGCCACCGTGCTGCAGCTCAGTTTCAGGGTCTTGGCAATCTTCTTATAGCCCAGGCCATCTTTATGTAGACAACAATTATTTTTTCAGATCCTCAGAGAGTTCTTTGCCATGAGGTGCCATGTTGAACTTCCAGTGACCAGTCAGTATGAGGGAGTGTGAGAGCGATGACACCAAATTTAACACATCTGCTCCCCATTCACACCTGAGACCTTGTAACACTAACGAGTCACATGACACCGGGGAGGGAAAATGGCTAATTGGGCCTAATTTGGACATTTTCACTGAGGGGTGTACTCACTTTTGTTGCCAGCGGTTTAGACATTAATGGCTGTGTGTTGAGTTATTTTGAGGGGACAGCAAGTTTACACTGTTATACAAGCTGTACACTCACTACTTTACATTGTAGCAAAGTGTCATTTCTTCAGTGTTGTCACATGAAAAGATACGCTCAAATATTTACAGAAATGTGAGGGGTGTACTCACTTTTGTGATATACTATATATATATATATATACTATATATATATATATGCACTTATCGGCTAGTTTATTAGCTACGTCACCCCTTTTATGAAAATGGATTGACCCTACAGACAGTGAGTCATGTGACTGTGGCTTGCTGTATAATGCAGGCAGACAGATATCGAGGCATTCAGTTAGAATGAGCAAAACGAGTGACCATATCAACTTTGAGCATGGCATGATCATCACTGTTAGTATCTCAGAATCGGCCGCCCTCCCGGGCTTTTCAAGCATGACGGTGTCTAAGGTTTACAGAGAATGGTGCGACAAACAAAAAACATCCAGTCAGCAGCAGCTCTGATGGCGAAAACAGCTTGTTGATGAGAGAGGTTGAAGGAGAATGGAAAGAATCTTCCACGCTAACAGGTAGACAGACGCAAACAGACCGTGTTCCACTACTATCAGATAAAAACAAGAAGAAGCGGCTCCAGTGGGCACGTGATCATACTGGACAACTGAGGAGTGGAAACACGAATCCCGGTTCCTGTTGCGTCTGGCTCGATTTAGCGTAAGCAGCATGAGTTGATGGACACATCCTGCCTGGTGTCAACAGTACAGGCTGGTGTTGTACTGGTGTAGGGAGTGTTGTCCTGGTACACGTTAGATCCCTTGATACCAATTAGGCATGGATTGTACAAGAGTTTCTGACACCTTGTAGAATCCATGCCCAAAGAATTCAGGATGTACTTAATAAACTGGGCACTGACTGTATATGTCTATGTGATCACTTCCGGGACCGAACACCTGACCGTGTTGTGTAATGACCATTAATCCGTTTTCTATACATTTCTTCTTGTGTCCTCAGGCACTCGTCTGCGGTTCCATAAGGGTTCTAGTGTGGAGTGGCAGGATGCTGAGGAACTGGTGTCAGACGAAGACTCAGACGATGAGGCAGAGGCTATAACCCGCCCCCTGAAGGTACAGTACATACTCATTTAGAGGCAATATCACTTTCCCTGAAGGTACAATAATGCCTAGCTCAGTGGACTAATGAGTTCCTGAGTAACACAGTTTAACTGAAATTCTTTAATGTGGTCTCCTATCATCTCCTATCTCCCTATGAGCCCCTTGTGAGTAAAGTTCCCCATCAGTAACTCTGTTTTGTCTTGTCCTCAGGGCTATGGTCGTGAGGGCTTGAGGCTGGTGTCCCACACAGAGAGCCGGGCGTTCGGGCAGTCCGTCCTCAAGCTGACCTTTGACCCAGGTGCCTGTGGGGAGTGTCTTCTGTCCTCTGAGTGTCAGCTGGACCACCCGTTCTACGTCAGAAACAAAGGTAGGAGGCCCGGGTGTGTGTGGGTGGTGTGTGTGTAACGTATGTAAATTATAAGGTGTATGTGTGTAACGTGTGTTTCTCTAACGCGTGTGTGTTCTTGTGGCAGGCTGGTCGTCGTTCTACCCCAGTCTGACCGTGGTGCAGTATGGGATCCCGTGCTATGAGGTGATGGTGGGAGACGTGTGTCTGCCTCCTGGACACAGAGATGCCGTCCACACTGACGACTCCCTGGTGTTCGACACGTTCAGGAGGTGAAACCCCTCAGCATTAGTTCAATAGCGGCAGTAGTGTCCATTCTGTACTTTACAAACCATGTGTGACACGCGGCTCAAGACTGTGTTAGTCCCCCTGAGCTAAAGCCCCTCAGATCTCAGTGTGTGAGTCTTCTTTGTGTTCCTGTGTTGTTCACACCAGTTATGACTTCACTCCCCTGGACTCGTCGGCGGTGTACGTTCTGAGCAGCATGGCCCGGCAGCGTAGGGCCTCCCAGTCCGGCGGGGGCGCCGTCAGCCCCGACCAAGACGCACACCACAACAAGCCAATTAAGAGCCAGCAGGACTCGGGAGCAGCCGGCGGGGCTTCGCCCACAAAGTGCAAGCGGCCAATGAATGCATTCATGCTATTCGCAAAGAAGTTCCGGTTGGAGTACACCCAGATGTACCCTGGGAAGGACAACAGGTGTGTGTGTGTGTGTGTGTGTGTGTGTGTGTGTGTGTGTGTGTGTGTGTGTGTGTGTGTGTGTGTGTGTGTGTGTGTGTGTGTGTGTGTGTGTGTGTGTGTGTGTGTGTGTGTGTGTGTGTGTGTGTGTGTGTGTGTGTGTGTGTGTGTGTGTAAATTTGTGTGTGCAAAAAAATCCCCAAATTCCCTTGACTAATCAATCAAGTGAATGTAACACATTATTGTGTGTGTGTGTGTGTGCTGCCCTCAGAGCGATCAGTGTGATCCTGGGAGAGAAGTGGAAGAAGATGCGAGGAGAGGAGAGGAGGATGTACACCATGGAGGCCAAGGCTCTGGCTGACGAGCAGAAGAGACTCAACCCTGACTGCTGGAAACGCAAGAGAACCAACTCCGTGAGGAGAGGACACACACACATATCCTAAAAAGACTCTTGCATGGTGGTCATTTCAATATCAGCCCCTTGGAACTGTACCTAACCTTTCTTCTCTCTTTAACTTGTTCTCCGTTACAGGGTTCCCAGGGGAACTAAGAGGCGCAGACACACGAGAGAGGGATGAGGCAGATGACAGGAGAAAAGAGAGGGAGGCGATGGAGGGGAGGGCACGCCGAGAAGAGGGGTGTAATGGGGGGAGGCAGTACATGCTCAAACCAGCTACCACTCCTGAGCTGAGGAAGACACGCGCGCACACGCACGCACACACACACACACTTTAGAGCCAGCTACACTTCCTGTGACGTTACTCTACTGTGATTCGGGGTATGCTTGCTTTCTAAACAAATAGAGATTTACGTAAGAAAAAAATATATATATATAGATATATACAGTATATATAATATACTAACTGTGCTTGAATATAAGATATTTTTTTAATGTCCGACTTGCCTTAATCTTCCAAAGCAAGATTGTATTCTTTTTAAATCATTTTGATTGATTTCTGGTAATTTCATACCTTATAGCTTGAAAAACATGAGCCCATGTGGTGCTGTAGAGTAGAAAAGGGGGAGGTGAAAACTAAACGTCTATTTTTCAACCAGAGATCAGTCTAGGGAATTAAAAAAATGCTTCCGATTATTCTTATGCCTATATTTGTATAACTCTATATTATTGCACAAAAGAAAATCTGATTTAGACTTTGTACATATATACAGGGGAAGGGAGGGAGGGAGGGGTGGGTGGGATATGTGCTTAACCTTGATTCTTGCTGTATTCCAAATGGACACCTACCCCTTAGGCACTTAAACTCTCTTTTGGTGTTTGTTACATTAGTCCATTGTTGATACCAAAATGTTTGCATGTCAGCAGCTTTCAAGAAGCAAAGTGTCACTTGCGACATCATAGTTTTTGATTGGACGTTTCCTTTAAAGTAGATCGTATTTATTAATCACGTATCTACACTAGTGTCTAGTGGGTAGGGGTTGGTTTGGAACTGGGCATATCTTACCCGGGTCAAGTGCACTGGGTGTGTGACAAATGAATAGGCCATGTAATAATAATGATGTGTTATATTATAATGATGTTAACATACCTATGGGACGGACATGCATATTCTCACGGCAATTATGCACTATATACACTTTATGTATATGTGTTGTGTACATCTACATGTATATGTAACGTATAATTCAAGTATGCAAGTATAATTTCTGACTCAATCTCAGTTTAGCGATCAAGATTGTGAAATTGATTTGATTAGTTTATTTATTTCTCTTCATCAAGAATGTACAGGTCCTCCTCAAACTTTTACCCACAATACAATGTATTATAGTATAAATAAAAGCATGGATCTGTTCAAATGTACAGTGCTGTTTATAGTAATCTTATGACTACTGAATAGTCCAAACTTTATAATGTTAAAAAAAGATCAAAACACAAGAAATAAGCATTATCGAAATTTGAACTCAATTATCACAGTAATAACCCCCCCCCCCCCCCCCCCCCCCCGAAAAAAGTGGATGAAAATAAACACCAGTAATGTTTGTAAATGGCTAGAAAGCCAACTTCATAGTAAAATATCAAATCTAGATGTTTAAATACATTTGGCCTTTTGATAGTGGTCAATTATTATTATTTACATAATATGAGATAATATTATATAATTTCACCTTTCCAACGGATCATCTCTTATTCTACATGTTTAACACCAGTATTTACACAAGTCATCCACAAGAGCGAGAAGAAACATACAGTAGATCGAATGACAGAATATAGGAAGGATATTTTTCCCTTTTAAGTAATTACCTACAAATAAGACGTTTCAAAGGGATAGATAGTTAAATCAAGTAACTCAAAAACTGAAACAAACTTTAAGCAAGACAGTGATCACCTTAAAAAAAAAAAAAAAGAGTACAGAACATTTGGCATTAGTCACAAAGACATAGTATCAAACAGTTAAGTACAAGTACAACATGAATTACAAAAGGCACAGAATACCAGCCCCTAGCAGCCAGTTGCAACGTGTGGTCATACACGACAAACAGTATGTTTTATTCTGATAATTGGATGCGTAATCTCATGTATTTTGTAGCCAGCTAAGCCTATTAATCACAATCCACTAGTGGCTAGCTCACGTTGCAAACGACTGATACAAAAAAAGGCAATATTCTCTCTCGGGATGATTGAGATAGTGAAGGACATAGAGCACAGTGTATTTTCCAGAGTGTGTGGTGCTCCTTGGAGTGTGTGTGTGTGTGTGTATGTGTCTCTGTGTGTGAGAGGTTACATGAGGGACTCCAGGCTCTCTGCTGCAGTGGTGGCCCCCAGGAGAACTGAATCGTTGGTCTCAGGGGACTGTAGGGCCCTCTGGTCTTCCTGGCTGTCCACCAGACTCAACACGGCCCTGTACATGAACTGGTACTGCTCCTAGGAGTGGAGAGGTGAAAGACAGAGTCAGTAAAGGGCTCAGCTCCCCTGAATGAGATGTTATCTCCCCTAAATGCAACAAAAGTCCCCACATTTTTTTTTTTTGGGGGGGGGGGGTCTCTAAATAATGCAAATTTATCCATTCCTCAATTTTTTTGATGGCGCTTCACCATCTGGCAGTCCGACGGACGAATCTGGGTTCGGCGGATGCCAGGAGAATACCTGCCAGAATGCATAGTGCCAACTGTAAAGTTTGGTGCAGGAGGCATAAAGGTCTGGGCCTGTTTTTATGGCTTAGGCTTAGTGGAAGGTAAATGCAAGTTTACCCACCTTTTTCATAAAAATGCATTGAAAGTATTGGGAGCGTTACTGTTTTCACCGCGACCGGCAATCAGAGTTTACTCGCCTTTTAATTATTTTTTTTACAAGTACACACTGGCTACCGGTAGGCCTATTTGAAGTTCATAGTCAATACACATTATAGCCTAGTCTTGTAAGTTGCGTGTTAGGCTGTCCATCACGTTTTTTCCAGGACAGTTTCAGCCTCATTTTGGGTGTCAAATTTGTCAGCAAGACGCATCAATTAGTGTAGACCTTATCAATGGCAATCGCTGGATGTCATGAGGCATACATACTTGTTGGTGCTGGAAATATTTTGGAGTGGACAAACATGCACAGGTAGCCTACTTTTGAAGTTATTTGCATGACAAAATTTGATCAGTTGAAAATATCAACTAGTTGTGTTCATGCCACATTAAAAGTTAACTCATTTGACTGTTTAAATTAAGTCTTTATTATTAGGCTAATGCAAGAGCATGCACTCAATAGAGACCCCCCGAATGTCATGGTGTAATTCGCACTCTGGTGTGTGAGAGCTACTTGTGAGCAGTGTGTGAGTGAGCTAACTATGTATGGTGTGCAGGTGTGAGTGTAGGCTAACTTTGTGAGCTATGTGAGCTGTTTGTGTAAGGTGTGTGTGTGTGTGCAACCTGGACTCAGGCGTAACATAGTAAATTAAAATCCGTCAGACCCAAATGAGTGTGAAATGTTTCGTTTGGTATGGTATGTATTCATTTATGGATGTCCATAATCCATTTCTTATAATATGTAATGAATTATAATTTATATGATATGTTACAAATTATAATTTGTATGATATGTTACGAATTGCATTTCGTACAATATGTTACGAATGTGTTTACGTATGATATGTTACAAATTCCAATTTGTTGTGGCTCATGTTAGCGAATTACAATTCATATGATATGTTACGAATTGCAATTAGTACAATACGTTACAAATTGCAATTAGTACAATATGTTACAAATTGCAATTAGTACAATATGTTACAAATTGCAATTAGTACAATATGTTACGAATTTGCAATACGCATGATATATTACGAATTACAATTAGTTGTGGCTAACGTTAGCTCGGTGGCTAATGCCAACATTAGCTAGGTTGCTAACATTAGCTAGGCTAGGGGTAAATGGTTAGGTTTAAGGTTAGGTTTAGGAGTTAGGTTAAAGTGTTAAGTTAAAGAGGCTGCGAATTTTTGCAGCTTTTTGTTAAAAATCGCGCAACATTTCAATGTCCTGCTACTCATGCCAGGAATATAGTATATGCATATGATTAGTATGTGTGGATAGAAAACACTCTGAAGTTTATAAAACTGGTTAAATCATGTCTGTGACTATAACAGAACGAGTTTAGCAGGAAAAATCCCAAGGAAAACTGTTCACAAAAAAAACCCCAAAAATATCCCTCCGCCAGTCTCTGTATTGTCTATGGTAAGGGAAAATAGATAGGGCCCTGTTTACAATGCCTACAGCTTCCACACGATGTCGCCAGTACTGTCAATTGATTTTAAATTAATCCTTGGTAAAAGGAATAGGCACTTCCTGTCGTCGAGCACACCACAGGAAGTTATGAAAGAGAGAATGTGGACCATGATTTCAAAACGTGCTGCTATTGAATACAGATCGCTCCGTGATCAATTTGATCGATTATTAACGTTTACTAATACCTAAAGTTGGATTACAAAAGTAGTTTGAAGTGTTTTGTCAAAGTTTATAGATAACTTTTTTGGAACGGTGCTTTTTCATGGATCAGACGGGCTTCATAAATGGACATTTTGGGTATACATGGACGGATTTAATCGAAAAAAAGACCCAATTGTGATGTTTATGGGACATATAGGAGTGCCAACAAAGAAGCTCGTCAAAGGTAATGAATGTTTTATATTTTATTTCTGCGTTTTGTGTAGCGCCGGCCACGCTAATTATTTTGTTTACGTCCCCTTTGGTTATTTCGGGGGTTGCATGCTATCAGATAATAGCTTCTCATGCTTTCGCCGAAAAGCATTTAAAAAATCTGACATGTTGGCTAGATTCACAACGAGTGTAGCTTTAATTGAGTACCCTGCATGTGTGTTTTAATGAAAGTTTGAGTTGTATCGAGTACTATTAGTTGTCACTTTGAAATTTCCGCTGATGTTGATCCCTGTACAGGGACAGCAGCCGTAACAGGTTTTAAGTTTAGGGTTTGGGTAAGGGTTAGCTAACATGCTAAGTAGTTGCAAAGTAGCTAAAAAAGAAGAAAGTAGTTGCAAAGTTGCTAAAGTTGTCTGTGATGAGATTTGAAAACGCAACCTTAGGGTTGATAGATGTTCGTGTTAAACGACCACCCATCCACCCCGACCAACACCTGTCCTTTTGTTTTACCTAAGTAACCTTCTGCCTTATGTAACCATACCAAACGTAACAATCATACTCATTTGAATGTCCCGAATTTTCGTTTACTATGTTACGTCTAGTCTATATAATCAGCCTGGTGTGAGTATGTATGTGTCTATGTTTGAGCTGTGCTATGTTCCCTGGGTTTCTGTGTTGTGTGTGTGCTGTTCCAGGACATACCATGTCATTGAAGACACCAGGCCTCATGAGGTTAGTCATCCGTGCCACCTGGTACACATCCACAGAGCCCTGATGCTCCAGCTGCTGTGCCAGGGTGGTGAGGGCACAGAACAGCCCCGCCACCGAGCCACCCAGCCTAACACAGACACAGACAGGGGAAAATATGCTATGAACCAATTACAGAAACAACACCCAAGTCTCAAACACAGAATGAACCAACTACTCATGGAACAAAAAGCACTTTATATGGTGAATCGGTGAAATCAGTTCCCATCAGTGAGTTAACACACTCTTCAAATAAGACTCCTCGCACCCTACCGGCCCTCAGCTGACCTCCCAACCCCAGAGAACACAGAGGGAACAGAGAAGACTCGAGGAACAGAGGAGAGCAGTGACTCACCGGTCATGCACGACTATGGTTCCTTCTCTCTGTCTGCTGTCCTCTGTGATAATGTTGAGCAGCTGGAAGGTACCGCTGACAGGGCTGTCTGGGTTGGGCCAGCAGGGGGACATGTACTGACGCACCTCCAGGACATAGTTATCCTGGGGAAAGAGAGAGTGAGGAGTGTGGGTGTGTGTATGTGTAGTTCTCGTTTGTGTGTGGTCCTCATTTGTGTGTGTGTGTGTGTGTGTCTAGTTTGATCTCTCCCAGCTAGCACATTTGGTTCCTTGAAAGTTGTGGTAACGTATGTTTTTGGTTTCACATTGGTTGTGGGAACAAAGCCAATATGCTTTCTGACCGGTAAAATTGAACGTTTTTTAAACGTTCTGAGAACAGAAGTGAAAATGTTGCCTGTTCTGGGAATGTTTATTTTTAGTTTGCAGCCAGGGAGGTTCTGAGAGTGTTTTACTTTGGTTCCTTGAATGTTTCCCTGGAAGGTTTTATTAACCCTCTGAGAAATTAAATTATAGGGTATTTGGAGGTTTTTTAACAACTTCCTTAAAAATGTTCAAAGAATGTTTCAATAAAACTTTTAATAACACTGCTAGATTATTTTGGGTTCAAAACATGTTTGAACTCCAAGCACAGATAGGACACATGGAAATTAATTTCCTTAGTAGCCCTTTTCTGCAGTCAACCAAATCACCTTCTAGTTGCCTAATGGGTGGAATGTTATTAATATTTTTCATAATTTCATCATTAATAAACATTATTTAAAAAAACAGAAACATTTGGTTTCTATGTGAAACAGTTTTGTTACATTTCAGTCTTCTGTGATGTATATAAGGTGGACATTGGGATGCAAACTCAAAATGTTATACATTTCAACAAATACTTTTGTTTCAAAGTAGATTTGCGTAAGACTACCAATAAACACTCTGTGAAACAAGAACTCACTAAGATCAGATGTGGACAATTAGTGGGCGTGGCCAACACACTTAACAAGATAGAGGATAGAGAGAGTTATGTTGATGCTGAGAAATAAATAACATTCTTAGAAAGTTCTCTGAATGTTACAAACACTTTCTTCTGTTTTTATGGAACGTTTTCTTAACATTCTTGGAACAATTTGAGAACATGACTTTTAAATAGAACCACGAGGAAACCTGTAGGAAACGTTATGCTGAAGTACTGAAATTCCCACAGAATAACTTGTTTCTTAACGTTCTCTCAACTATCTGAGAACATTCCCAATGCCAAACCAGTTGGAGAACATAACCAACATTGAAATGAAACGTAACCATGTTTGAACTTTTAGGAAATGTTCTGTTAAAGTAATGAAATACCAAGAAAATTATGTTTTTTTGTCAAGTTCCTTAAATGTGCCGACAATGTTTCAAAGGCAAGCAACTATCCTGCGCCATTCCCAGAAAGTTGTGGAAAGGTTGAATGCAAAATAACCATAAATCAGCCATTTCTCTCACCAAGCTCTAAGAAACATATGGTTCTCAGAACGTTATGTGCTAGCTGGGCTGTGTGTGGTTGGATCTGTGTGTGTGTGCGTGTGCGAGTGTACACGTGTGAGTGTGTGTGGTTGGATCTCACCTGTGTGGCCTCCAGTAAGAAGTCGTGGACCACCAGTCTCTCCTCGTTGGCCAGACACATGTGGTCCTCTCCAGAGAATGACACTATGAAACCCTCACAGCTGATTGGCTGATCCTTACTGGGCCAATACGCACACGACTCCTCCCCCTCGCGCTGATAGGACACAATCGAGACAGCGTTATAGGTGTGAAACTGTTGACCTGTGTGTGTGTGTGTGTGTAGTGCTACCTGTGCTGTGTGTGTGTCAGGCAGGGAGATGATGAGCTGTGAGTTGTGGTCCCAGACCATTCTCCAGAAGTCCGAGACAGTGGAGGGGAGAGGAGACTGGGTCAGGATAAACTCCCTGCTCTTGTGGTAACCCTGGAACACAGCACAGACACAGTCAAAATAAACAACATGAATCTGGAACATACACACATATGACTTTGCTTCTACATGATTTATGAGTGTACAAAACATTGGGAACACCTTTTGCACCCCTTTTGCCCTCAGAACAGCCTCAATTCGTCGGGGCATGGTGTCGAAATCAGGTGTCGAAAGCGATCCACAGGGACAGTTGTGTCAAGTTGGCTGGATGTACAATACTTTGGGTGGTGGACCGTTCTTGATCAACAAGGGGAACGGTTGAGCGTGATAAACCCAGTAGCATTGCAGTTCTTGACACACTCAAACCGGTGCCCCTGGCACCTAATACCATACCCTCTTCAAAGGCACTTACATATTTTGTCTGGTCCATTCACCCTCTGAAGGGCACACATACACAATCCATGTCTCAATTGTCTCGAGGCTTAACATCCTTCGTTAACCTGTCTCCTCCTCTTCCTCCACACTGATTGACGTGGATTTAATAGGTGACATCAATAAGGGATCATTGCTTTCACCTGGATTCACCTGGTGAGTCTATGTCATGGAAAGAGCAGTTCCTAATGTTTTGTACACAGTGTATGTAGTGTTTATGAAGACCCTGTGAATGCTCTATAAATGGACAACCTTGTTCTTACCATGATATAGGAAGCGTTGATGTAGTCTGAAGATTCTCCTTCCACTGGACATGACAGACACACTCTGGATCTCTCCACTGCAGCACACACAGAAACACACATCCCAATCTATTCTTTTCAAGTGGTCCTAAAGTATTGCTTGAATGTATTTATTGAAAGACTTCTGGTTTGCCCAGATAAACTATTCCATTTTTGTATTACTCTGAATCAAAATGTTCTTCTATTTCTCTTCTCCGGTGGGGTAAGACAAAGATGAAGGAGACCCTCTTCCTGGTATCGACTGAATGGCTGTCTCTAACCAACCATTTCATGTTGTGTGTGTTTGGCTTCTTCAACTCACCCGGCATGAGAGAGGAGGTCCTGTTTTTGTCATCGTTTCCTTCTCTCAGGGCAGCGGCGTAGTCAGCCTGTCTGGCTCTGCGCTGACTCACCAGCTATACCACGACAGTAGTAAACATTACCATAACACTACCAGATCAGCCACATAACCAACACATTACCATCACTCCCGCTATACTTGATTCATCAATCAAGTCATGCCTGATCATTGATTACTTCAAGGAAAGGAGGAAGGTTGAGATGACGTTTTTCAGGGCCCTGAAAGTAGCACACTAGGGTGTAGGGTTCCACTTGTGACAAACCCACATCTGGGTCTGTGTGTGTGTTCTGACCTTGAACTGTCTCTCCATGCGTGTCCTGCCGGAGGGCCCAGTGGTCAGCAGGTCCGAGACGTAGGAGTGGACCAGATCAGAGGTCACCAGAGTGTCCCTGCTGACGATGGCCTCCACAAGGGCATCGTGGATAAACACATACTGCTCCTGTGGACCAGAGAGACATAACACAGAGAGACACCTCTCACTCACATCACCTCCACCACGGCATTGTGGATAAACACATACTGCTCCTGTGGACCAGAGAGACATAACACAGAGAGAGACCTCTCACTCACATCACCTCCACCAGGGCATCGTGGATAAACACATACTGCTCCTGTGGACCAGAGAGACATAACACAGAGAGAGACCTCTCACTCACATCACCGACAGCAGAGCTGGGCCCGGTTGCATTTCAACCTCTAGCCCCTTCTCCTAGCTCCTACTGTATATGTTCAGAGTTTGCCTATTGGGCAGAGCCTTGTTGCTTCCACCTTTACAATATTTTCAGGTCTGTGTATATCAAAGCATGGCGTAAAGGTGTCTGGTAGCCTAGCGGTTAAGAGCGTTGGGCCAGTAACCAAAAGGTTGCCGGTTTGAATCCCCAAGCTGACTAGGTGAAACATCTATCAATGTGCCCTTGAGCAAGGCAATTAACCCTAATTCAGTGTTTCCCAAACTCGTTCCTGGGGACCTCAAGGGCTGCACGTTTACTTTTTAGCCCTAGCACTAAACAGCTGATTAAAATAATGAAAAATGGATAATGAGTTCCTTATTTGAGTTGGCTGTGTAGTGCTAGGGCAAAAACCAAAATGTGCACCCCTTGGTTCACACCAGGACAAGTTTGAGAAACGCTGCTCCTGTAAGTGTGCGCATTACCTCCGTCTGTACCAGGTAGTTCCTCTGTGTTCTGACGTGTTTGAGGAAGCCCAGTATGTTGACTGTTCCCTGGTCCTGGATCTGTTGCAACATGCTGTCCAGCACAATGTAGGTCCCTGTCCTCCCCACACCAGCACTACACACACACAGGACATACTTGTGAGAGAGTCCAACACAACACGACGCTTCCCTTCAGAAATGAATACTTGGATACCCACCTCCTGCACCAAGCCATTGGATCTGCATAGTGTTATTCAACCTTTTCTCAAGCAACAGTTTTGCCAAGTCCCCCCCCCCCCCCCTTCACACCCAGCCCACCTGCAGTGTACGAGGACGGGGCCCATGTCCTGAGTCCTGGCCTGGGTCGAGGCCTGTACGAAGGAGAGGACAGGCAGGGTGTATTCAGGCACGCCCATGTCAGGCCACTGGGTGTAGTGGTACTGGACCACCGTCCTCTCAGCACAGCGTCCCCTCTGGGAAGCCTGTAGGTACAACACACAGCCGGCAGGGTCAAACAGACTACAAGCTCTGTGCACTGCAGTGCATCTTCTTCAAGGTGTGTGTGTGTGTCCAGGAAGGTACCTTTTGTGAGGTGTCTCTGAGGGTAAAGGTCCTCAGGGTATAGTAGGCCAGGGTCTTGGTGTCTTTTAGGGTCACCAGGAAATGACCGTACTCCTCCTGGTTCTCCATTGGCCAGTACTGGTCACACTTCCTCTGACATCACAGAGGGCGAGAGCCTCAGTCACACAATGGTCAAAGCAGTCATATAAAAGTAACATAAACATTTCACAAACGTAGATATGTTCCATTTGTCTTCCCTGTTGAACCAATGTTTTCTGTTTAAACGGTGTAAAAATAGACACTTTAACACAGTGCCCCAGCCTGCAGTCTGTCTGTGTGACTAACTGACCCGCCCCTTCTCCAACAGGTTGGTGATCATGACGATGACTCCAACATTCTCCTGCCACACCATCCTCCAGAAGTCCTCTGTTCCAGACTTCAGGGGCCCCTGGGCTGCGATGTAGGCCCTTGTACGCTCAAAACCCTGACAGGAACACACACACACACACACACACACACACACACACACACACACACACACACACACACACACACACACACACACACACACACACACACACACACACACACACACACACACACACACACACACACACACAGATCAATCAACCAATCATCCAGTCAATCTTCCATACTACCCCTCAGTCGGTATTTCTATACTAATCCCATTTACATAGTGTACGTACATGTTTAGTATTCGATATAGATATGGATGATATTAATGATTAGGAGAGGAGCTACTTACATCAACAAAGTTAGCATTGATGTAGTCTCCACCTTTTCCCTCTTCCAGTAGTTTGACTCTGCTGTGGTCATCTAGACCAACAAAGAGGGTTAATGAATAGTCTGTATGTGTGTGTGTGTCTGTGTCTGTGTGTGTGAGTGAGTGAGTGACGTACAGGCCATGATGTTGATGTATCGGTTCTTGTTCTTGTTGTCTGGGTGGTTGGAGCTGTCAGTAGTGATGCCCATCTCCACCGTGCATGACTGCACCTCCTGTCAGAGAAACACACACTGGCACTCAGTCACACAACCCTGAGACATGACCAATACACACATCCGCACACACACACACACACACACACACACACACACACACACACACACACACACACACACACACACACACACACACACACACACACACACACACACACACACACACACGCAGAGCCATTACGAACCAACACACACAACCCGGCCGGAGTCCAATTATCAAATAGAAGGTAGCATGCAAGAAGAACACAACAAACAAGAAAACACTCAAATACATGACAGCAGACAGTACAGCTACTCAGAGATGTGATCCATGCAACAAAGAAAACACTATCAGTCAATTCCAATGATAGGATAAAGAGAAACGGTCTTCCTGATTCCTGAGGTCAAACATCAAAGATTCAGGAAGTCCTGATGAATCAGGATAAGATGAGATGACACCGTGCGCATATCTAATCTAACACAAAGGGAGTCTTACCTCATAACACTCTGTCACAATCTAATGGGAGGGGGAGGAAGGAGGGGCGGGGGGTGAGAATGGGAGTTGGAAGGGTGGTGGGGAGGAGGGGGTGAGAATGCAGAAGGCACAGCGATGAGGGGTTGGGGCGACACACAGTGACCAGTCAGTGCAGATACACAGACATGAGGAACAGCTCTGCGTGTGTGTGTGTATGTGTCTGGAGGTAGTGGGCATGCCTATTGACAGAGTCACCTACTGATCCACACAGTTTAGCAAACTGTACGCCATGTTGACACCTAACATTGTATTGGAACATTGTCTTGGAATGGGTGGTGTGAACATGGCACTGAAATGTCTACAACGTTTGCCGAACTCTGTGTCTCTATAGCTATGTACAGGGTGTATTAGAGTATGGTTACCTACAGAGGCAGTGTAATGTAGTCCCTCACCCAAACATACAGTACACCCTCAACATGCTAACCCACAACCACAACAGGTACAATGAGATATATAGGGACATCTAATACACATCTACAGACAACAACTAAAATGGGGCTCTAACCATTCTCATCGGCCCTTAAACAAACGTTTCTGTTTCAGATAGTGACACCTTCCAGACAGGATGCCTCACTTACCAGTAGTGTTGAGTTCAGTTATAGTCTGAACTAACATAGACTTTTATAGAAAGGAATTAATGACAGCTTTAGTAAGCAGTGAGGGTCAAATCCCGACTACAACACTATGTCTAGGTGATGTTAATACTGCTGGGGAGCATTAAGAGTGGTATGTATAGCACATACAGTAGTATCAGGCTGATGTCTCTCTCACCTCAAACTCCTTGGAGAAGGTGTTGGTCTGGTGAAGCTCTGCCACGTGCTTCACAAACTGCTTCACTGACAGCGCCTCGTGCTCTTCTGGTAACACAGACAGGAATGGATGAATGGACGAAGGTGTGTGTGTGTGGTGTGTGTGGGTGTGTGTGCGAGTGCGTGCGTGCGTTACCTGTGGTGAGCAGCAGAGGTGAAGACAGAGCAGAGATGACTTTGGGTGAGGCGGTGTCTTCAGTGTAGAAGTCAACCGTCTGGAAGCAGTTTCTGTTGAATAAACGTTGAAAATAGAAATATAATTAATAGAGCTGACACAACTCCCAATTCTACAGAGCAGACAATCATACCTGCTCTACACAATACATTTCTATCTGAACATACACTGTAAAAAATGTCCTGTAATTTGGCAGTAAGTTACTGTAATTTATTTTAGAGGACAGCTAGTGTGATACATTTTACAGTAATTCATTTTACGGTACCAAAAATGTGACTGTAATTTTTGGGAATTACCCAGTATTTTATTGGAATTACCCATGTAGCAACATATTTGCAAGTTTTCATTTTAACATTTACATTTTGGTCATTTAGCGGTTGATCTTGTCACAGTCAGTGAGAGGTTGAGAAAGGTTGAGAAAAAAAGTCACAGTCATAGCAAGTAAAAAGATTCTCCATTACTTGTAATTACAACAAGATATCTTATAATATATCTCTGGATAGTGCCAATTCAATACTGAGATATTTAGAGTAACTTGATGACAGAGCAATGAAACACAGTACAATAGAGTAAAACGGACTATCAAACTATAAAAAATACAGTATTTGAATGTAATTACAAGGGATTAGAGCGAGCAGGTTGGCTGTAGGCATTTGCATATTAATGAAAACTAGGTGTTTCATATCACTTGCACTTCTAGAGGCCTAATCAAAGGCTTCCAAACGGTCCGTGATTACAGGGAAAAACAAATCAAATGGACATGGTGAAATATTCAACCATTAAAAGACCCACTTCTACTCTGATCTGTTCCCTATATATACACTGAACAAAAACAGAAACGCAACATGCAAAGTGTTGGTCCCATGTTTCATGAGCTGAAATAAAAGATCCCAGACATTTTTCGTATGCACAAAAAACGTATTTCTCTCAAATGTTGTGCACAAATTTGTTAGTTTGCATTTCTCCTTTGCCAAGATAATCCATCCACCTGACAGGTGTGGCATATCAATAAGCTGATTAAACAGCATGATCATTACACAGGTGCATCTTGTGCTGGGGACAATATGTCACCCCATTGAGCATGTTTGGGATGCTCCGGATCGACATGTACGACAGCGTGTTCCAGTTTCCGCCAATATCCAGTAACTTTGCACAGCCAATGGAGAAGGAGTCGGACAACATTCCACAGGCCACAATCAACAGCCTGATCAACTCTATGACCCCAGAGATTCCTTCTGCTTACACAATATTTCACCACAATGCACCACAATTAATACAGTAAAATACTGTGCCCTTGAAATGATAGAAAGGTCTTACAGTGTGCTGGAAAAACAAATGCACAGTATTTTATTGTGGAATGTATGGTGATCTACTGTATTCAGTTTATACAGTAAGCTACTGATACAATTACAAAACGGCTAACAGTGCAGTGTGCTAATCCTACCTCCAGTAGATGAGGATGCCCACCAGGACCAGTAGACAGATAATGGTGAGGGTGGATACCACAGCCAGAGGGACCACTGTCCTCCTCTCCCTTTCAGAAACACTTCCCACCATTTCTACCCTTGATTCATGGCTGCTGTTATTGATCTCTGGGGGGGGGAGAAAGAATCTGTTATTATTTACAGACCCGTATGCACACGCAAACACCCTGGATTTGAAAAAAACATCCTTTATTCATTTAAATCAGTAGGAAATCTGTTACCACCTCATTGAGTACAAATGCCATAATCATATTTCCTCTGCTACACAATAAAATCTCACGTCACTCTCTGAATAACATCACCTAACCTGCCACCGTGATGGGAGATTCCTGAGTGTACGTTACCTTTCCTCAGCTCCTCCACAGCCCTGCTGTCAGGGAGAACAGGGACACGTAGATCTATACAAGGGATATGCAGCTCTATACCAGAGTTACCAGGCTCCACTTGGACCCCTCCATCTCCAGACCCACTAGCCTCCCCCAGCACCACAGACCCCTGGGGATTGGCCCCTGCTCTGTCCACCTCGGACACACCACTACCAGTCTCCCTCTCAAAGTAGAAGCTGGAGGAAAGACCCCCTAAGTCACCGGTGCTCTCTCCCTGTGTCTCTCCCTCTGTTGGGTCCATGGCTGAGGCCGGTGTGAGTGAACGTAGGTCTGTCCCAGGGGAAAGTGTCGCCCCTCTCAGCCAGTCCTGACCTAGGTTGACCCCGTCCCCATAGAGGCCAGAGCCTGAGCCACTGATGTCTGTCTGTCCAACCGGAGAGGTCACCGTCTGTCTGTCCGACCTGGGGGAGAGGGTGGTGTCTTTTTCGAAGGGGGTGACAGACGGGCCGATGGCTGCTGTCTCTTCTGAATGGCTGAGAGAACGGTGCAAGGGGGTGTAGCCCCCTTGGGAGGGTGTGAGAGAATCCTCCTCAGAGTGGGTGACAGAGGGGTATGGGTCTGGAAAGTTGAGAGGTTCTGTGGGCCGCTGAACCCAAGTCCCCCTCTGAAAGCTGGTATTGACTGGAACAGAGAGGCCTGTCTGGTCAGACTGAGTGTGAAAAATAAGCACTAAACGGAATACTTAACAACACTAAATCAGACGACCAGAGAGGAGCATAACAACCACAGAGTCTGAGCGGTTATACAAAGCAGCCACCAGAGGGCAGACTGGAGTCAGGGAGGAGCCACCAGGTCACACACAGCAAGGCAGGTAAAGAGTCCCAGAAGGAGACATAAGATGTGAATCTTTATGATTCAAGGGAAAGAAGATAGACTGGCAGAGGAATACCCACCACCGCTGGGTACCGGTAGGAGACATGGATCTCTGAAGTACCAGTGTGTCCCAGTATGAACCGCTGGGCAACCAAAGGATGAGAGAGAAGTTGAAAAGGGTAGATCGCTGTCGACAGACACAAAGAGCTGGACTGTTGCAGCACATCACCAGCGTAACCACCACCAGCCAGTAGAGCGCGAGTCCCTTCACCACCATCATTATCACCATCGCAGGTCTAAGCGGCAATATCACCCTTATAGACAGCGCAGCAGACGGAGAGAGGCAGATGGACCAAGCAGAGAGGTACAGGTCACACAACCATCAAACAACCATCACACAACCATCATACAAACGCCACACAACCAAAACACAACCTTCATACAACCATCAAACAGCCCTCATAAAACCATCAAACAACCATCATACAACCATCATTCTACCCTCAAACAACCACCACACAACCAAAGAATGTAAGAGTGCACTATACAGTACCAAGTTTTGGCAACAGGAGGAGAGGCAAAGGCATAAAGGTCATGTGTAATATATTTTTATATGTACACACACAGACATTTACAGCACACATGCAGGGCTGCAGGGCACACAGGTGTTTCTTACCGGTGACTATGGGATGGGTGGTGTGCTGTAAGGCCTTGACGAGGCCTGAGGTAGTGGAGGAGCCGTAGGCCGTGGAGAGGGAGTTGCTGGGACTTGAAGTCCTGGATCTGATCCAGGGCACAGAGGGGGTTGAGGTTACCGAAACCGGGGTCTGTTGAATAGGGGTGGCCCTTGTCACTGTGCTAACTCTGTTATCAGAGAGCCTGGACGTCAAAACCAAGCCCCTGTCATGTCCTTTCATTGTGACTTTAGGTCTGGCAGTAACAGGACTGAGAACTCTATCATCCAGGGTTTTTTTCAGTGTTGTTTTAGATGGCGTAGTTGCGGTTTCTAAGGCAGTGGTGTTGACAACGTCCTCGTAGTAAACATCAGTGACCACCATGCCCCCCGCCGGAGGGGTGTACATGTCGCTCTCTGGGGGTAGCAGGCCGATACCGGAAACGTCAGGTTTCTGGGCAGCGGAACCACGGTTTTGGTTCCGCTTCTGCTGAGGCGACCGCGACAATGAGGCCTCCTCTGTGATTGGCCGGCGGACAGGCGGCGGGCTGTTCGTCCGGGAGACGGGAATCAGGAACCCCGGCTGGTCGGTCACCATGGTGACCCACATGGCGCTCTTGCCGTTGGAGGCGGCGCTGGTGAAGGGGCGGTGCGGAGGTATACGCTGCTTCTTCTTGTCCTTCCTGGTCTGGTCCTTCTTGGGTTTGTCCACTCTGGACTGGTTCACAGGGTCCTGGTCGATCCGGTTCTGGTCATCTCTGGTGCCTGGTGGTACCGGCACAGAGCTCACCTGGGAGGCAGCAGTGGTGGAGGGCTGGTCAGGGAAAATCTGCTGGCGACCCTCTCTGGTGCTGCTCTCTTCTACTGGGTTCTGGTCTACTGGGACCTGGTCTACTGGTTCCAATATATCCTCAGGTTCCAATATATCCTCAGGTTCTGTGTTGTCTGGATCAGACTCAATTTCTGGAGAAAAGAGAATGGGTGGGTATATATATATATTAGACTGTCACGATGAGTACAACTATTTTGATAACTTTCATACTTACTTTCAACTTTAAAGTCCGTTAACCTAAGTTCTTTATTCTCTCCTATGAATCTGAGTGGCATAGGCTCACGCTGGACACAGATTCAACCTTTTCCTGGACTAAAAATCCCTTTTAGAATCTGGTCTCTCGTGACAGCCTTGTGGGTGCCCGAGACTATAGCTGGTCTCACCCGGGTCCTCCTGGGGCATGTCCACTATAATCTGGTCACTCCAGCGTCCCGTCAGGCCATTGGTGCAGACAGCTACCACCTGGACCACATAGCTGCTGTTGGACAGGAGGCCGGGGATGATGGCCCCCTGAGAGAGGGTGATTGATCAAATAATATGTCAGTCAACTCATCAATACATCAGCCAATCACACTCAGCCAATTACAGTAGTGACGGTCAGTTGCTTGTCTCAGCTTTTTTCACCCTATTTAACATATGAGGCTGATTTCTGACTTACATGCAAATGCTATCGATTTGTGTGAGAAGGCACATAAGGTCTAATGAACACAAACCATTGCACGCACACGCACACACACACACACACACACAACAAAAACAATCACAGCCGTATTTATATTGTATATTGTAAACCTCTGGCCAGATGGTTTACAGGCATCTTTTGGTTATCACTATGGCAACAGCCTCCAGGAACAACACAAAACAATCACGAGAGAGAGAGAGAGAACGTACGAGAGATGGAGAGAAAGTGGGAGAGCGAGAGAGAAAGGGAGAGAGCGCGAGAGAGAGAGAGAGAGAGAGGGAGAGAGAGAGAGAGAGAGCGAGAGAGAGAGAGGGAGAGAGAGAGAGAGAGAGAGAGAGCGAGAGAGAGAGAGAGAGAGAAAGAGAGAGTGAGGGAGAGAGAGACGATCCACAGGCAAGTAGTCACTTCCAGCACTGACTGGTATGCCACAGTAGATGGATAAGTAGACAGGTGTATTACCACGTCCTGGTCTCCGTCGGTGCGGTACTCGTGTTTGGGCTGGTTCTGGTCCTGCAGCCGCTGGTAGGTGACAGAGTACCAGTCGATGGTGGTGTCATACACCACACGGGGGCGCTCCCACATCACCATGATGGTAGTTTCGTTCTGGGCATCCGCCTGCATGTTCTGAGGCTCCGAGCTGCACACTGGAGAACACAGAAAAATTAGGTTAGATTCAAATATAATCTCTGATGATAACATATGTTTGTGTCTGGTTATCAACATGGTCAGATCGGGAATATGTCCATTTTCCACACTGGGGAGACAATGAGAAATTGGGATAGAGTTTTCCTAAGGAAAACATGTTGGTAGACAACAATGTCTCTCTTAGAGCAACACTGGAAGAGGGAAAGGAAGAGGTAAAGGGAGACATTTTGGGTATAGATATATAAAGGGAATAGATATCTATGCTTTTTGCATTTCTGAACAGACATATTTCAATTTCAAAAAAGAGAAAATGTCAAATAAATTGCTACACTGAAAGAGGGGGAATTACAAAGTCAGGTTTCCTAGCAACCCAGAGAGCTTATTTGGGGTATTTTTAAAAGGCAGAGAGAGAGAGAGAGAGAGGAGTTCTTTGATGAGCTGCACTCGTAAGACCTTGGGAGTAGGCTCTAAAGCATCAATGCTGAAAATATAGGGGAATCTCAATTGCATACTCCTCGCGTCCTGGCCTCCTCAAAATCCATTGGAGGAGAAGGTCCAAGGGGCGGGACCTCTAGCTTTCCCATCCAATCGGTTTTGAGAAGGAGACGAGTAGAGAGGAAAGAGGACGCGAGGAGTCTGCATTTGAGATCTTCCCCATGTGGCTGGTTACAAGGGCTTTTGATGCTAGTTCCTACTTCACAGTCTGGCCTGTTAGTGTTACAGTACAGCTCAGTGTGAGTGGGAATCATGCTATGGTTTTACAGAGGTCTAGTATGGGAGAAGAGAGAAGCCAGAGGCAAGGTCAGCATGTGGTAGGTAGGGTGGGTGCGGAAGGCTAGGGGTCAGCTGTTGGGGTCAGCGGGTAGATAAGGGTCAGGGGTCAGGCATTAAAGTAGAACAGGTACATACTATAAATGACAACATAAATGACAAAGGTGAAGGCCAGAGTTAGAGGTAGGGGCTAATAGTAAGGTTTTAGAGGTCAGGGGTTATAAGTTAAGGGTACGTACTAGGAGTGAGGATCATCTTTGCCATTGTAAGGTGAAGGTAAGGATTAGGGGTCTAGGGTTAGAGGTTAGGGTTCAGGGTATAGCCTACAGGTACAAACTGGGGGTGAGGACCTCAACTGTGCCTGTGTAGAAAGAGTGTGAGGGACAGGGGTCAGAGGTCAGGGTTCAGGTTGAAGAGTTACGGACACATACTGGGAGTGAGGACCTCCTCTGTTCCAGTGTAGGAGGAGAAGACCTGGCCCAAGAACTGCTGCTGCTGCTCCCTGAAGTTGTTCTGCAGGTAGTCCATCAGCATCACATAGCCTGCCTGCTGCATGGTCATCACCTCACAGAACACCTCCAGCTGAGAGGGAGAGAGAGCGGGAGAGACAGAGGGAAATTGAGAGAGAGAGAGAGAGAGAGAGAGAGAGAGAGAGAGATGTGAGAGAAGTGCATTCATTTATGTCTTGTGTGCTTCACCAAAGTAGCCCTTTAACCTTTAAGGGTCACGGCTTGTTTCGGCCACTACCCTACTTCTTCTCCCTTCCTAAATGTTGAAAAAACACTTTCTGCTCTAAAGTGGATGATGGAGAATAGATGAGGCAGGCAGAGACCCTGTGTGAGTTAACTAGAGCAGTTCTGCTCCAGGTTGGTTCAAACTGAGATTTAAAGAGCAGGAAGTGGAGGGGAAATGGGAAGGTCCTCCCCTGTGGAGGGAGAGTTGTTGTCTCTGCAGTGTCTTCCTGCTCCTACTGCTACTGCTGCTGCTGTAGTGAAATATTGATATTGTGTGTGTGTGTGTGTGTGTGAGTGTGTGTGTGTAAGGTCTGATGATGGAGTGTTTAAAGAATTGTCATGGCAGAAATCAGGGAGAGTGCTGCTCTATTTTCGTGGTGTGTTTGAGTGTCTCTGTACCCACTGAGTACATATGCCCACGTCACACCTCGCTTTGCCGGCCACACGCACACTCCTGTTCTCCTGCTCTTCTCTGTTCCTCACACTTGGGAAGCGGTCTCACTGTATGACCTCATCATGACACTGCCTCGCCGTATAACATCATCACGTGTGTGTGTGTGTGTGTGTGTACCCCCACGTTTATGTGTGTGTGTGACACTCACCTGTGTCTCAGAGATGGGCACGGTGTGTTTGAAGACGATCCACTCCACCGTCTCAGAGCAGGGCGGGGAGGTGAGGGAACCGTTGTACGTGTAGTATTTATCAGTGGAGTTAGGGAGCAGGGCCAGCAGAGAGAAGGGCTCAACATTCCCAGTCTTACCTGAACGGCAGAGAGTGATAGGTGAGAGTGATCGACACACCTGCTTTTCAGTAGGTCACTGGGACTCCTGAACCCGCCGAATATAGAAATAGAAATAATAGAACGCAAAATTAGAGTCAAATAAATAGAGTAGAACAATGAGCAGCTGCATACCGAACCTGTTGACGCTGTTGACCCCTTCCAAGATGGTGTTGTAGTTGTCATTGTTATCTAGGCTGGTCTGTGGAGCAGAAATCACAGTGAGCTGACATACTAACATGCTCGCATACGATCTAGGATGCATTGATTCACGCTAAGTGGCAAGCAGTGTGGACATTGGTTCAGAGCTCCACCTCAAACAGGACAGCCAGCGCTGCGATCCTCCCTCCATCCCTCACCGCATCGTCTATAGACTGGTACAGGCCTGACTCATAACACAAGATCTGCATCTGGATCAGAGAAAGAGAGAGAGAGAGAGAGAGAGAAAGACAAAGAGAGACAGAGAGAGGGGGAGTAGAGATCGTTATTCATTGTGGCGCGTAGTCATACTGTGCACTGCAGGGGCGTGGTGTGGTGTCATTTGCTCCGATTGGACGATGTGCCACCTCCAGGGGGAACTTGAGTCCGTTGAGGCTGTGCTCTGATCCGTCTGAGGAGGCGTTGCAGCGGCCCCAGTGGAACGTCATCCTCCCCAACCTGAACCTGGTGCTCAGACCACCGCCACTCACATAGTACTCCCCGTCCAGGCCTAGCACCACTGGAACACACACACACAACTACATTACCCACCCACTAGTCTTTGCGTGGGCAGCCTTCCAGAGCCTGTCTAGTTCACTCGGCTACGTGAGAAGCCTGGGCTTCCCGAGGCTTCCCACCCACCAGCGATGAGCTTGGAAAACACATATTTTTAATTACCGGGTCTATGACAGCATACACAATGGTCCTTGCCGTTTGTACATGCCACAGTCTCGTTTCAAATGACAAATACAGAACGTGTTCAGCACAGTTAAATGTTACAATTCAAATAAAACCAGAATGTCTCCTGAAGCCACAATACCCTTTTCCATATGTAAACACATCTACACATCTACACATCTACACAAAACAGCCCTCCTCCGTCTCCCTGGCCTGATCCCTATCCTCACACAATGGACTCATAATGGATGCTTCAAAGAGATGGTTTTATCGGTGAATTGCTTTTCTGTCAGCGTGTCGGAACAGAGAGATTAATACTACCCAACAGGCAGCATTTTCATAACACAGCCACAGGGAGAGATGATATCCAAGAGTCATTTAATTTCCTCTGGAAGACAGACCAATTATTCTCACCTCTCTCTGTCTCTTGCTCTCTCCATCTATCTGTCTCTGTCTCTCACTAAACCCATCGCTCACATTGAGTTATATTTTCTTAACTATCTCTGTATGTGAAGATTAATATGACACCGGAAACAATCTGTTCTTACTACTACTACTTAATAACCATGTGGCGTTTTGTGCCTACTGAACACGACCCATGAAAATTACCCTTCTCACACTACAATGCCAACCCGAACTGTACTACCATGGGTTGGATATTTAACAGCTCCTGTCCTACAGTACCTGTGTTGCCGTCGTTGTTGATGGTGGTGGTCTCTGGGGTGTTCTTCTCCCAGCCCTCCAGCTGCAGGCCCTGGTACTCCACCCGGACCTGGGTGAACGTCTCGTCGATGTCGATGGGTGACTGACGGGCATTGTTGCACGCCGGGTACCTCTTCCCCCAGATCTTCTGGTTCAACTGGCCTGAGAAGGACAAACATAGAGAGAGGATGAATCTTTACAATGGATCACAAATACCGAAGATGGGAATGAGATGGCAAACAGGTCATTGTAGCTGAACAACTCCCACACAGCCCTGCAGGGAGAACAGCTTGAAAGGAAACACTTTATAGAGGTCAGTTACAGTTGACTATAAACACATTTAGTATTTGTTTCCTGCTGCAAAACGAATCAAATGTGCCATTTAAATAATCCCTCAATATCCATTGTGACGACAAGTCCTGCAATGACCAATCGTCATAATTCTCAAGTGAACTTTAACCCCAGCTGCGTTTACACACAGCACATGCAGAATCAGCTCTACTGCATCCCCCTCTAGTCCAGCCGATGAGGAGTTAACAGAGCAGATGGCCTGACAGTTGGTCACAAATGACTGGGCAGGTGGCGTACAGATTTAGTATCTTAATTTGATCACCGCGTTGCGGGAGAACTTTTAAACTTGTCGTGTATTTGAGGTTTAAAGTTGCACTATGCAGAAGTCGCTCTGCCGTTTTCCTGGTTGCTAAAACTCGAATAGTTTATGTGACAAAATAAGCTAGCATAGTGTAGAGAATCTAAAACACTGAGAAATATATTTTCCATAACCAAATATATTGTCCTTTCTGCAGATTGAAGCTGGTGTACAAAACCATACCGTTTCCTGCTGTGGCAAACTGTCTCAAATTAAGATCCTACAACTGTACATACAGTACATCATATACATTACAGCGCTTACAGTAAGTACATCCATACAGCAAACCAAATGGCCCATATGTAGGGTATGCTAGCATACATCCACAATATACTGTACTGTGAGTATTCTGACATTCCCTGCTGAGTCTTTGAG